>NC_068371.1:1872314-2137314 GCF_023724105.1 Carassius gibelio | reverse complement strand
TCTAGCCTAGAAAATGATGGAAAATGAGATCAAGAAAGTGGCAGAAATTGATCGGCTGTAATTGTTGTTGTTAGTTTTTTTGGTGATGATTCCAGTGAAGTGTGAGACTAATGGGTTCGTGGGAAGAAGCCCACCAGCTGATGATCAAACGTCTGGACTCGTCTCCTCGGGACGGCTTGGTTTAGCTTTATCCTCCTCGCTGCTGCATCCCTCATATTTAATATATATTTCTTAACCCTTTCCTTCTGAACATGGACAGCACAGCGGCTAATTATAAAAAGAGAAATAGTGCCCTCCTTCTGTTAATTGTCTTCAGTCATGGGTCGAGGGCTTCAGAAGCGTTCATGACAAGATTCCCTCACTTTCTGTTTATGCGCACAGATCTACTGCGGGTCTCGCTAAACAAAGCAAAGCTGAATCACACAAACCTGATGGATGTGATCATAATAAACAGAAACTTGCCCTGCACAGGATGGAGCTTGTCTCCTCTTCTCAATGTCAGACTCGTCGGGGTTCCGTGCTCAAGTCCATTTCTATAAAATATTAAAGAGCGGGTTTCCTGTAATTAAAGGAGCGGGTGCATCTGTTCAGACGCGGCGGTGCTGTAATTAGCCCTGATCAGAGTTGTTTTGTGATGACAGCGCAGTGCAAACACACTGGCACCACGCAGCAAGGGGCAACAGGCCATGGAGCCACACACACACACACACACACACACACACACACACACACGCGCTCTTAAGAACAGGACGGGGGGCTTCTCTTTGTCTTTCCTGGTTGTAGAATTATCTTCATTGCTATCCATTTATTGATCTGTCTCTTACTCGTATGTAATTCTCTCCATCTGTCTTCTCTTCTCATCTAATCTGCGCCAGCTCTTAATGGCTGCTATTCCCGCCATGAACAAGATAGTAATGTGCCCCGGTAGCTGTTATGATGTGAAATGACCCTATTGATTGCTTACCCTGCTGACAAAGAAGGTGGCAGATACCACTTATTACTGTTAATGAGGTGCAGAAAGCCTTAAGTGAGTCCTCCGTCTGAAGCCTGCAGCGGTGGTTAGTGAAGGCGACAGTGATCGTCTCTGTGTGGAGAAGAGAAGACGTTACAGATGCTTCAGCGAGACTCGGAGGTGTGTGTCTGTTCCTGATCTCCAGGTTAATGTTCCCGCTCCACACGTCACACCTAAATAACGTTTAGTCTCAGTCTCAGTCTGAATCGAAAGCTTTGTACCTCATGAGGGACATCTTTGTACCCTACCTATCTTTAAAAGATTTTATTATTATAATTATTATTATAAAGTCAGTTTTTAGAACTATTTGCAAATAATAATTTCATTTAACAAATGCACTCTTTTTTTTACCTTTTTTTCTGACATTTTTTTTTATATAAGCTCTCCTGGGCACCACAGAACCGTTCTGAGTTGTGCCGAGTCTCTGGTGCTGGTGATGACCGCAGTGGTCATCTGTTACACAGAACAGTCCCTGACCGCTCCGCTGTGACAGCACTCCTCTGCCAAATGACTTGCTCAACCATTAATGGAATGCAGAATGTCATTGTTCATATTTCATAATTAATCATATCCAGCCCTGCAGCTCTTTCTTCCTGTTGTGGAAGCGTGTGTATCCGGAGAACACATGTCGTTTATCTCAGATTTTTAATACAAGCCAGCTCAAAGCACTTGTAAATACTAGATCATGTCCCTGTCACTTTCACCACAAACATGCTGATCAATATCATCCGCTTGCAATAACATAATGGTTTAATATATTGCTTGTTTATCTGTTTTGCAAATGAATAAATCCCGTGCTGCGAGGCTCCTGCTATATTTCAGCGGGGCCGGGTTAGAGATCTGTGGGAACAGTCGATACTCTCATATGTTCAGTGGTGAAATGAATGACCCAATCATCTCCATAAGAAAGCTCATTTTAAAGAGTTCCCTGTCCTCTGATCAATGCACTTCTTATAATCTTTATCCCTGTCTTTTAAAACAACCCCTTCTTGTTAACATGGAAATTAACCCCTGTACTTCACAAATGCATATACTGACAGTAAAACTGCACACTTGAAAACCAACATGAAGACCAGTTCGTACTGTATTGTATATAAAAAAAATAAAAAAATCTTATTCTCATTCTTCTGGACGTGATCCAGCCCAGTGTACACAATGCGGTGGAAGGACAGAAAGTTGGATTCAATTTAAGTGATTCCTTTTGCATCGATGCAAATTAAAATGTCCTTAACAACCCGGCGCTGCACTTCTCTGAAGTGTTTCATTAGGAAAATGAAAGGAAGTAGAAAAAATCAATAGCATTTGAAAAATTAAATTAGCCATTTTGGGCGCATCAGATACACACAGGTTTGCACATTCAGTGGTTTATATTCTGAGAGTTTACAAGTCCTGGCATCATACGAGCCATTACGGCATTTCTGCCTTAACAAGCTCAGGTCAAATATATGTTACAAACAGATAGAGGAAAATAAACCCTAAACCTAGCATAATCTGTTCCATGTGTGGTTCACTTAAACTGATATTTGATATTCGTCAATGTGTAGCACTTTGAGAAAAGACTTTCAATCGCTCATAACTTTCTGTACATAATAGTCCAATTTATTAAAAAATATTTTTTCTTCTGCTTCCCGTATAATGAGTTTTATTGTGCATAAATCCAGAATTTAGCAATAATTTAGCATTATATTGTGCCAGCCTTATATCTGACCTTCTATACCCCCCCCCCCCCCCCCCCAAATGAGCAAGAAAGTTTTTGAATTTGCAAATGTATGTTTTTTTTCTTTTTTTATAGAATAAAGCAATTATTTGTTGAGGTTTGATTCCTCATTTAATATGTGATGTGCACACTATGAGCAGATGCCACCATAATAGACCAATTTTCATGTCTAATTCTACATTCCAGTGTTATTAATTTAAAGCCTGCCAACACAAATTAGCCCTTTGTCACAAGAGTAAGTGACTCTTCAGCTGAAGTGAGAGATGTGTGTGTGTGTGTGTGTGTGTGTGAGAGAGAGAGAGAGAGACCCAGTCCCTGAACATCTGGCAGCATGTCACAGGGATGTTCAGTGGCTGTCATTGTTTGTGATGAAATAATTTCATAGCATCATGGTTAAATAAGAGATACACACACACATGCACACACAAAGAGAGTGAAACAGTGAAAGTGTGAGCATTACACATTATTAAAATGTGAGGAATCATGTATTCTGCAGCATGGATAACACTGGTGTGTTTCTTAGAAAAATACAGCCCAACATGTCTGGTGTTCTGTTTTTATTGTAAAATGATCTAGGTATTGAGCTCTAGAGAACTGTCAGAAAATAGGGTCAAGAAAGCAGCAACGTAAATTGAATTGGCAAATTGTAAAGGTTTAGCTCGGCACTAGTTATTCTCTTTCCTCTCAGTCCTGTCAGATGACGTGCGAGGCATTAGACTGAATTCATGTTTAACATGACATTTCCTGCTTCCTCCATCACCGTCTCTTTAAACACAACACTGCTTGTGTGAAGCTTGAGAAACAGTATTGGAAGTAAAGAGAATTAAAAGTTAAAAACAACTGAAAAATGAATGCCAAAAGAAAAAAATCTTTTTAGAAATCAGATGTCAAAAAAGTGCCAAATTAAATGTGGGATCCTTTTAAATTCATCTTCTCATCTCATCTTCATCTTTTCTGCTCTATATGAACAGCACATTTACTAGTGGCCCTAACTGTGTGGCCTGTGCAGTGCAGGAAATAAGGAGGTGTTTCTCTGAAAAGGGCAAAAATGCAAGCAAGGCCACCTCAGAGTGCTGAGTGTGTGTTTAGGTGTGTGTGTGTGTGTGTGTGTGTGTGTGTGTGTGTGTGTGTGTGTGTGTGTTTTACTCAGAGAATGTGTGTG
Source organism: Carassius gibelio (assembly GCF_023724105.1). Classification (NCBI taxonomy): domain Eukaryota; kingdom Metazoa; phylum Chordata; class Actinopteri; order Cypriniformes; family Cyprinidae; genus Carassius; species Carassius gibelio. Next base: position 2,133,423 of record NC_068371.1, on the reverse strand, counting down.
TTGGGAGGGAGGGGGTAAAAGTCCCTTTGAGCTGAAGATTATTGGTACGCCACAATTTACAAGAGATATGCCGTCATTAGAGCTATAGTTGGTGAAGGACCAAACCACTGGGTAAATCTGCCATGAAATACTAAACTGAGGCAATAAAACCTGAGCATTTGCAAGAAAATGGAAACAGATGAGGCGCTGTAAAGGATACTTGATGAGCATATATGTGTGTGTGTGTGTGTGTGTGTGTGTATGAGACAAAGAGAATGGAATGTGAACTGTTAGAAGAGAATAAGAATTTGAATGTGTGTGTGTGTGTGTGTGTGTGTGTGTGTGTGTGTGTGTGTGTGTGTGTAAACACTACGGTACAACAGTCTTTGCGAGTTCCTCAAAGCCACATGGGAACGCTTGCCAAAAACAGCAAATCTTTGGCAGAGACGCTGCAGGCTGGGCATGGCATTGTGAGGACAGCCGCGAGACCACCAGCACATCGTATATGGCAGATAAACATATTCATCTATGCATTCAAATTAATACTTTTACTCTAATATTACTTTTACACTAATAGAGTAAAACAGAGAGAGAGAGAGAGAAAACTGATGAGAGCATTATGTTGTCAGTTCTCAGCCATACACAAGTGTGCTGTAGTGTATTTATTGCAGAGGTTTCTTGAGGTTCTGGTGTCTTGTTTCTACTCCTATGAAATGGACAAGTGTTTTTTTTTTCTTTCTCAGTGAGACCACTTATTTCCAGTTGGTGGTTCTTGTGTAACATGTCATTTAATCATTTTTGAGTGGGTTAAGTTCCTGTATAGTGTCCTCTCTCTCTTCGAGCACACACACACACACACACACACTGCTTCAGGCTTCTGCAGAAGAATGCACATGTAAATCTAACATATTGTATGCAATTTAATATTTACACCTGTAATAAATTGGCATTAATAGATGAAAAAAAAGTATACTCGTCACTTTTTTTAGGTCCCTTTAAGTACTTGAATTACAGTACTTAAAAAAATAAATAAACATCATGACACCAAATAATTTTCAAAACCATCTCTCACTGTCAGCACATTGTTAAAATGAATAGCCACTTTGAGGCTTTTACAGTATGACCAGTCCATTAAGAACATGTACTGCCCCAAGTGTGTGCATATATATATAATATTTATTTCTCCAGCTCTTGGATGTGTTTTAGAGGCCCAATCTCTTTAATAAACACATCTGTGTCATGAAGACACGTTGATCTCTTTAACCCTTACTCTGTTTGTCATGTTCGTTCGAGAGGCTGATAGTGAAGGGAAGGTGCATTATAAAGTATGAGTCAATTAGAGCTGGTCTCCACCGGTGTCGAGTCCTTGACAAACTTCTGTTTCTGAAGTGAAGGCATCTGTCTTCATTATTGAAGCAGTACTGGAGGAAATGCTGTGCTGCTTAGTAAAGCAAAGACTAACCGTGGTTAATAGACAGGCAGTTTAAGGGTTAACCTCACAGAGTGATTTTTAATGTCCCTGTTGGATTTAAGAGCCTAGGCTACAAAAGCCCAGGTTACGGTCTCTTTGTGTCCTATGCTGACCTAAGTGAATTTGAATTTTTTAATGAATGGTTCAATATCCAATTCATTAAAGTGGCTGTTTTATTTGATGCATTTCTGTAGGCAACTGGAGAGGAATGAATTGCAAGCTTAATGTTTATTGGAAGGGATGAGAGTCTGACCCTTTCTTGATAGGATCGTAGTCACAGAAGCGCTACTCAGCGCGTCCCTAAGCAATAGAGGTTTGGTCGATTCTTGGCTTACACCTTTGCAGGGGAAAGAAAATCGCTAGAAAAAGAAAGCACCATTACAGTATTTCATCTTTAGAGGAAGGTGACAAGATGCTTTGGGACACGCGTCCTCGTCTTTTTCTTCCTGTGTTTGCTCAGGTCTTCTGTCTCGTTCTCTTGCAGACAGAAATGTGGCCGTACTGTGGCTTTGTCTGCTTGTACTTTTATTTTTTTTATTTTTTTTGCATGACATATAAGATAAACTCTTTCCCGTCCAGCCATCATTTTCATGACCCCCAATTATTTTGTTGAATGAATATCTGAACATGCAATATGTCAAAATAAAGAGCAAAGCCTTCACTTCTAAAGAAAAAAACAGTTTTATTCTAGCTTCATGCATTCTTTCTTTAATTATTATTTTTATCAACACTCAAATTTGGGCAAGTTTCATAAATAAAGCACCATTTTGAACCAAAAGCTTAAAGACGAGTAATTTTCATCTGAATGAATCCAATCCAATTTCTAATTCTGAAAGTTCTTTATATGAACCCTTTATGTTGCGACCTGATTCACGTTTGTTCACGTGTGCATTCTAACACACATAAAACTAGAGAAAGCAAATGCAGTAATGTCACACAAGCTACTGTAGATATAATTTATTATTTCTTTCAGAACATATCTAAAAAGACTTATTTAGACTTAGTAAATATTCAGTTTCATCCACTGAATGTTTGTAAGGCTATTGTAAATGTGAATATTGTAAATGTAGGCTAAGATGTAAATATATAAACATACGCATGTTTGTAAGGTGACACTGCATATGTGCACAAGGTATTTTTATTCAGGTTCAGGTGTTTAAAGGCCCAATTTATGTCCTATTGAGCAGATTATTTCAGGTCTACCACTTCCAATCCAATCAGAAATATATTCAGATCAAACTCTGAGGTGGGTTTTCATCAGTCCGATCACTAATGGTTAATAATTATTTGGTCGCATGTAAACATAGTGTAACACATATCCCAACATGTGTAACACAATATTAACAAGAATGGAGGGATATGAGACGTGAGTCAGAGATAATAATTGAAAGAGGAAGGCAGAGAGAGAGAGAGTTGCTCCTGAATGTGTATCAGATAGAGTTTTGAGGCCTGACATTGGCTGGAGACGTGCCAGATGTCAAGGAATGGTGTTGTTGTACACTGAGGGCACAGCCACAGTCCGAAAGTATTGATTTCCCTGCTTGTAGGAAGCCAGTAACTGTCATGTGGAGAGGCCTGACCTTGGAACAGCCAAGACAACTATTCCCCAATTCCCAGCCGCCCGACTGAAGCTCAGAGCAATGCAGTCAAGACAACAACACAGCTCTGCTTCATGGCAAAGAGCGTGGGCTCATCTCACAGCAGAGAGAAGATAGAAACAGAGAGAGAGAGGAAGAAACGGTCCACGCTGTCCAGCTCCCCCGAGCTCTCCATGGGCAGCCTTGAGTCTAGTTATCACAGTGTTTGAAATGACAATAGCTTGACTTAGATTTCCCTCTAGAGACTTGAATCTGGTCTATAACTCTGAGATAGACAAGACGAGAGAGTGTGATGGAGGAGGGAGGTGTGTGTGTGTGTGTGTTAGGAGGTAGAGGATGTACTACAGAAATGATTCGTGTGGGAGTGTGACGCTGAATAAGACACAGCCCTGTCACCTGCAGACTTCCTTCAGAACGACGGACAGCAGCTGGAACAGTAAGTGTTCTCCTCCTCCCAGAACTGATTGAATTAGATCTGGTTCGGATGGCTCCGTCTTTTTCAACATCACATATCCTGATTCTTCATCTTCTCCTCCTCCTCCTTGTCTTTCCTTGGCCACTAAAAGGAGACATCTTTCCATGGACTTTATAGGAGTTTCTGAGGGCTATTAAATAGTAATTAAACTTTACTGTTAATTGATTACAAAAGAAGATCGCAGTAATGTGCATTGTATTTGGATTTTTTTTGTAGCATCCGAATATTTCAGGAGCTCCACAGATTAAAGATGAAACATTAAAAACTGATTCCAAACCCTGTGAATGTGTGAACGCGCTGCTGTCATCCCTTTCTCGTCACTGACCTTGTTTACCAACACTGACATAGATCTGCTATCTCAATTTGCTCTCAGTGCTAGAGCGCGGTCCTGTAGGTCTGAATTATGCATGATGTGCTACAGCAAATTCATGTCACCAGCTGCCTAAACTATTTCACACGCTGATAAATGTGTTAAGCAGCACGAGGACTGCTGTCTGTGACACTGCTGCTTCCCCGGGGACTGGAAGCAAGGCAAGCCGTCGCAGGTTGGCACAGTACACCAGGGCTGGCACACACGGGGAGGCTGGCAGACAGAAATCGGTCATTTGCATGGTTCCTGCCCCACCATTTGTCTTTAAATGAGTGCACTTCACACACTAATGATTCCACAACAGAGCTAGCCATGTCTCTGTAGACCAGAACTCTTAAGTTCCACTTAGAACAGATTATTAGGCTGTGGCACCGACTTAAAAGCCTTGGGGTGAAAAAAAAAATAACCTGAAGGATACAGAATACTGTAGTCAGTGAAGCAAAGCTCTTCACAAACACTCTTCCATCTCGGCTCTTACCCTAACACCAGCACTGTTCTTTTCTTTTTTTGGGGGGGCAGATAAAAGGGTGACTCTGGATTGTACTATATTGATTCAGTGTCTCTTGTGCTACATGATTATTTTTGTCTTGTGTGAAAAGAAAAGAGAAAAGAAAAGCACTTAGCATTAGATAGGGAAAGCTAAATGAGTTAATGGGAAGCAGGCTGATCTGGGAACAGTCATGGAATAACATGCTTCTGTGACAGCCGGTGATTGGACCGTCAGGAAATAGCTTTGTTAGTCTCTTCACAGGGCTGGAGATGTACTGTCTGCACATATACATTCATTTCAAGGAGTTTGCAGCTTAAATCTATGTCTGAGTGATTTGCTTTCATCTCCTAACCTCCTGAACACGAGAGGTTATTAAAGAGGGAGTCTGATGTATTTCAGCACAGTATTACAATCAGAATCAAATATCTTCACTCTTAAGATGCCTTATAATTTTTGCCACTTGATTTTAAATGTTATGGCTTTCCCTCAATTTTGCATGGTTAATAAAGTCTGGATTAATCAGAAGAAATGTCATGAAGAAACAGAACAAACTGAGACGACTCAATCCAGAAGAACTGTGCCAATGTCTCCAAAACACTTCAAGAACCTGCAACGCTACAGTTCTGTGCACAGTTTTAGACACTTGTGTAGAAATGCTGTAAAGATAAAAAAATAAATATATTTTATTATTAACCTTCTACCAACTTAACTAAATTAAATCAACACTTGACGTGACCACACTTGTCCTAGCTGCACCTGCACATTGTTTTTCAGGTAGTTTGGAGGTAGTCTTGAAGAGTCTTGGAGACTTTGGCACAGTTCTTCTGGATCGAGTCTGTCTCAGTTTGTTCTGTTTCTTCATGTTCTTCCAGACGCACTGATGATGATCACATCACATCTCTGTGTGGAGCACTGGCTGCTGTCTCACTGGATTATTAACATTAATGGCAAAAAAAATGTTTTGAAATGTAAACTGATATTTCCTACTGACACACTACAGCAAAAGATAGAAATAACTGACTTTACCAGTACTGTGTGTTTATATATATATATATATATTAGCCACTGATCAGTATTAGACTCAGTGATGGAGGTAAATGATAAGTGGTTTGTTTTATTTTATTATTATATATTTATCTAATATTTGTAATCATCCTTATAAAACGGATTGTCTAGAATCACCACTAGATCTTATAGCTCCAAATTTGCTGCTGTTCATAAAGATCATTGTAAAATAGATGAGTACTTTGAGCCTTTATTTGTCTGCTAGCTGGTTGGGAAGGTTTCTGCAGAAAGTTAAAGTGTATGTACTTGCTTACATAATTACACAACTGGTAAAAAGCCATGAAAACCCAACTTTTCAATTATGCAGTGTTTTCTGAGTCACCACAAGACATGATATGAATAAACATTATAATTTGTGTAACCAGTGGCTTCCTGCAAACACTTCTTTGGGAATCAAAATAAAATAGATCACCCATCTGAATACCAGGCGCTCTGGAGGTTAAACTGAACACTAATCAGATAAACTAATCAGCCTCTTACCACCAGTCTCTATGTGATTGATTTCTAACAGAGTGATTTTCCACATTATTCTGATTTCGGGGAGAGATTCTAATTTTAATTTAATGTTTAATTAAAAACTGAATGGTTCTGAACATTGGGTGGACAAAAACTTCCTAAATACAGTCTGTAGAAGCATGACATCTATCCGTATTACAGTGACAAACATTTCTTTGCCAGCTGTCTTAATCTAAAAATAAAAAAATGCAGAAAACATTGTCAGACATGCACACACACGACAGTTAACACTCAACATTTTTTTTTTAGTAGTAGTAGTAGTAGTAGTGTGCACCTAAATCTGTAATAATGTTTGAGGGACAATAAACTGTGTTTTCCTTATAATAGTCATATTAAATGTTATTATGCTGACTTGTAATAATTTGTGGTTCCTCTCAAACTGGAGTTTGGGTTTAGAATAAAAATGCCTCCGAGCCTAAAGAGAGAGGGTTTTCAGTTGGGACATAATTTAATATACGAAATGCAGGCTGTTTTCAGTGGAAATCGAAATGCACAGGATTTCTGTCAGGTTTATTACAAGCAATTATTATCTTGTTTTTTTTTCTCACTTTTTTAAATACAGTTTCTTGATTAAAAATTTCAGCTTCACCGCCTGTCTAATTAATTAGTGAGGCCATTCTGAGCAGAGCTGCTGGTCTAATTAGTCTGAATGGGCGCTGATGCTGATCATTCTGTGTTACATCTGTCCCGGTGCGTCTCCCTCAGGTGCACACACACACACACACACACACACACACACACACACACACACAGCGACGGGGCGACCAGGAGGCACACATGACCCAGTTGTACAGTGACTTCTCGCCGAATTGTTAATCATGCACATAGCAGCAATGTGTGACAGGAAACAATTTTGTTACCAAAAAGAAGCAATAATGAAAAATAAATAAACATAAACAAAAGCAGTGGTTCATTCAGACACAGGCATCATCGTCGATCTACTGATCCAGCACTTGTGAAAAAGTAGTACACTTTAGTCACCAAAATTATTCAAAAAGTAAAATGTTTAATTTGACATTTTTACAAGGTGCATTTTAGATATTTACTAAAGTAAGTTAAGAAACGTCCTCGAAAATGGCCTTTATTCCATGAATATTATATTATCTGCAAGTACAGTTATTTACATTTAGCAGAGGCCTTTATCCAAAGCAAAAAACAATTTGTAAAGGATATTCGTAAAATATAATGTCAACTACTTTAGGAAGCAAGCTAGAGAAGAAATGAAATACTTGTAAAATATGAACTCAATCATTAATTCAATAGGTAATTTAACATATAGTATGTAATTATTAGACAGCAGCTTTAAACTGGCTACTTTTTGTTTGGCATACTGATGTGTGTTCACGAGCTGTATTCACTGCTTCCTCACCAGCTCTCTCTGTACGGCTAATAATGATCTCTTATGAAGATTAAAGATTAAAAACATTGAGATAGATGGTGAACAGAGTCTTGGCACTTCCAGCGGAGTCAGTTTAACATCACCGTCTGTCTGTAGAGCTGCGATGTTCGTTCTGTCTGTGTGTGGGCACGGGGCTTTGCTGACTTGGTAAGAAAAGGCTCGTTACAAGGAAAAACCTCATTTCCACTTCAAGGGAATATCTGAAACCTGATATCAGCAGTCCCTTCCCGTCTCTCTCTGTCATGTCAATGCTACGAAGAAAGGGTCCGTGTCTACATATAGCTGGGGGAAATGGCAAAGTGTACAGCCCTTTTCTCACTGATGCTGGAAAACGCCCAGCAGGACCAGGGGCGACGGGTTAAAAGTAATAACAAACCAGAAACCCCATAAGAGAGCCAGTAATATTTACCTGAAAGATCTAAGACAAAGCTTGATAAAAGTGCATATCGGCTCTGTTTCAACATCTAGAACGCTGTACTTCAATGACAGCACTGAACCAGAGACAGTGTTAACAGCATTCAGCCTCTCCTCTGTGTGTCACGAGAGACTCGACTGAGGTCAGAGGTCACGGCTACAGAAAGTGCGTGTGTGTGTGTGTGTGTGTGTACAGTACAAGATGTGTGCTACACACTAATGGGTTTAAATATCATCTAAGAAATGTTATGTATAACAGTAAAGAATTTTACTTATGTTGATTCCAAGCATCTCAAAGCGCTTTTTTTAATCAGTGTTGTTAAAGTCCACTCACATGTAAGACTTCCAAAATTAGAAATGTTAAAATGCAAACGAGACCTTGGGTTATTATTTTCCACTCTGTGTTTCTGACATTTTGTCGACATGAGTAATTAATTTAGGCCCTTTTTTGGGTAAGTCCAAAGAGCCCAATTAACATGGCTAATGTTGCTGCATCGTGTAAAAAACATTGGTTTTTAATATCTGGAGAATAGTTAAATGACTTCCCTTCATTATTCAAATGTCTATGCAAAGTCGCCACATGGGGACGGCACAAACACGATAATCATGCAAAAAACATGAATGGAGAAAACTGAGAGAGAGAGAGAGAGAGAGAGAGAGAATGCTACGCCAATAATCTAGACACCACAGATATTTACACTTCCAAGTCATTTCTTCTCTCTACTAAAATCTCTGTGATCCTGTAATCATCAGCCAACAGGCCACACTTTTCTTTCTCTCTTCCTTTCGGTTTTATTGCAATTTTATCTGTCCGTTTGACTGGGTTTTTAAATTGCATTATATTACACTTAGACCTGACACAGTTATGTTGCAGATAAATGTATTTGCTCATTTGAATATTTGCTCGCAGCTTACAAACTACACATGTGCTTACCGTAAGATTATGATCAAACTGATAATTAGATAAAGCAAGTTGCAATTAGCAGGAAAATGCTTGGGTACATTAGAATACACAAATGATCTAGAAGCCAAGAGACGGTGTGGAGGACAATTTACTGTTTATTTGAATGTGATTCGATGAAACGGTTGTGTGCTGTTTTTAAGTTTCACAGTTAATACTGGGTTTTAACAAGGGCGAGAGGCCCCCATTAAAAGCAGTGAAAGCAGCATTTGGCTGTGCTATCCACTTCATATTGCCCTACAAAATAAATATTACAAAGAGGTAACACATGTTGAGGTATGCTCAAAATTCAGCACATGCTGAGGTCTTGGATTCGAGGCAGACCCACAGCGTCAAAAGAATGTGTCCTTCCTCAAATCACTGCGGCTAACTCAAACCTTTTCACCAAGGGAAAGTTCCTCTTCCAAGATTTTTAAGAGCTATAAGTAAACACATAAATAAGGAGAGAGTGGAGTCTAACGACCGCTTGTGTTAATTCTCTCACGTGCGTGTATACGCGAGAACGAGGGACCGTGAGCGCGCACAAGAATAAAAAAACACACGCTTGTTTTGTTTTTCCCTTACCTCAGCACATCTAAGAGAGGTTTTTGGAACTGCAGAGCCCTGTCAAAACAAAGATGGCCAAGAGAGGCTGGAGAGGGACAGGGGCCCGAGAAAGAAGGAGCCACGGAGAAGGCAGCTGGAAACATGGAGCGTGTGGTTTCCCCCCCGAGTACAGCTGCATTCACATGTGTCTGACTCTCTCTCTTTCTCTCTCTCTCTCTCTCTCTCTCCCTCGCTCTCGGTGGAGACTGTTACAGCTGGTTGTACTTACAGCCTTCTGTGGTAACGCGTGTGTTTCATTATCCTTGGACGTGTGTTTTGCACCAGTTCTAGTCGTGTTATTGTTAGGATGTGGTAAAATCATAAATATGGGATGCAGATTGGGGGAGGGGGTGGGGTCTGTGACTCGTTAACTCCGGGCCACTGCTTGTTCGCATGACTGTGTGGCAATAAAAGGTCTGCCGCAATTTGTAGTGCTAATGACTTAATACTGCACAGCCTAGAAGACGCACAAACATCCGTCAATAGCTGTATAATTGCATTGGGCCATCTTAGTCAAATGAAGTGGACCATTGTAGGATCCAGAGAGTAGGGTGGTAATTTTGTCGGGTCGATTGCAGGATGGCAATCAAATCCTTGGCAAACATTCCCTGCTGCATATGTGAAGAAAGAAAGAAACATGAAAAAAACCCTTTATAGCTTTAACTCTTGAGGAACAGTTCCACTGGGTTGTGTTTTAGGTTTAATCTTTAAAAAAAACTTAAAGTAGTCAAAATTCATTTGTCTAGTGCAATATTGTGGTGGTTGAAAAAGCCCAGTCCGCTCAGAGAATGACCTGTGACACGCCGATACCCTCATCTCCTCTTCATCCCCTCTCTATCTCTGAACTTTGTTTGTGCTGATAAAGAGAGTGTGATGGACTTTCTTTGAGTCTGGTGGAGCACACATTCCAGCGTGTATCCAGCGCGCCGGAGCGCTGCAGAGGGAGGGACGGACGGCAGTGTCACTGTGGTCATGTAGGAGTCTCTCACTCTCGACTACACTCTTCTCATGCCTTTCTGTTACAATCTGATGCTCTTTATGCTAATGAAGAAACACAGTCTTAAAGGAGCAATACCTTTCTCAGAGGGACAGCTGTCTGAAGCTGTACATCATGCAGACACAGGTAATGCTCTCACACACACGCAGAATGAGGCGAATATTACAGCTTACTAATGAAATGAAAACGATCATGCTCTTATTTTGTATTTTTTCTTGTTAAAGTAAATAATAATAATATTAACAACAATACTAGTAAAACATTCAGTGACATTGCACTGAAAGTCATTTTTACATGCCAAATGTTTAAATTAAGAAAACACATTGTTTATTCATATGTCTTATACTAAATAACCAGATAAAATACAAGTTAAGTGAGCATTTCAAAATATCCAAGAGTAGTACAATTCATTAAGAGGTGAATTTAAAGAGATTAAATGTGAGTTACTTGTATATGTTTATAGGGAGTGTATAGGTGAAAGGTCAGGATATTTCCCAGAAGCCCCAGAGGTCTTGTCTGTATGTCTACACATCCTCGCTGGTGCGGTGTAGTCAGTATGTTACTGTCCCCTCCTTCTGGGGTCAACCTGGGAGCAGATGCTTGTGTTCTGACTAATGCTGCTACTGTGATCCACATTTACACAGAAAAACACCGCTGCTCTTTGTGAGTGGAGTGGGGAGTTTGTTTCATATAGAGTTACTGAGTGTCTGTGTTTGCAGTACTGACGGTGTGTCTGTGTGTTTTATTAGTCTTCGTCCAGTTTACTCTACCTTGGTTGCTATCCCACATAATCTGTGTGGGGTAATCAGAGCAGGTGGCAAAGCCTGCTGGGAATAAGACTTTATCAGCAGAAGACTGATAAGAGAAGACTTGGAACATGCAGAGAGCACTACATACAACACTTCTTTGTAGCCTGTTTATTTAGTTATATGGGGAAAAAAGAGAAAGAGAAAGAGAAATTACAAAGAGAGAAAAAAAATACATTGTTGTCATATTGCTGTAAATTAAAAAAAAACTAACCTTGATGCCCCCAGTGCATCCTTTCCAGATTCCAGCTAATAGATAGAATATTAAGAGCTATTTCAACCTGATTTAACACAAACCAAAAAAAAAAAAAAAAAATATGAGAAAAATATATGGATATAGTTTGGTTCAGTGATGTTAAATATTTTTACTTAAAGCCAGATAATTTGTATGTTACAATTTTTGCGATGTGTTTCTACTGAAGAGTGTTAATAGCAACAGACCCTAATTTCACATTGAATGGTCCTGCACCTGATGAAGATGCACAAATAATATCCGTCTAATTCATGGATTTATTTTATATTAGTGATTTTTAAACAGAATTAAAACAAGTAAAAATAAATATATTTATATGCAAGTGCACAAAATACAAAAGTTTCAAGAGACATTATCTACAAACAAGTTGTAATATTATATTCAGTTAATTTTTAACTGCAATATTTAACTAAATATTTTTACTGGATTTAAAGCTTTAAGTCCACAGTCATTCTTTCTCTGAACCTTCACACACACACACACACACACACACACACACACACACACACACACAGTAATTACTTATTGATCCATTATATTATTATATTGATCCATATTTATATTTTAATTGACACATTTGGTCTCTTGTTGGCCCAGCTGAGAGTAGCTTCTCATTCTAACATCATTATTTTATAAATACTTGAAATAATTCCTGGCCAGGTAAATTACTTATTATTTAATTAAATATTCAACATTTATATTTATTATATATATATTTATTATACATAAATGATAATTAATGAATGTGTAACTATGTATTTTGCGTAGGGCTATGTAGTAACTATTTTGCTCACTACTTTGCTCTGTACTATTTCATAAATTCATCTGTTGGTCGAAGTTCATCCAGGGGTCAATAGAGTGTGTGTGTGTGTGTGTGTGTGTGTGTGTGTGTTGGCCGTGAGGGTCACTCTGTGAGGTATACGTTTTGATTTGAAGACTAAATGTCCTCACTTCTATTGTGAAATACTTTGACGACGCACTAGTGCTTCATCTGACAGGTCGTCACAAGTCACAAAGGATTATAAATCAGCTGAAAGATGCTGTCGATGTAAATCTAGTGCTCTGCTCATGTTTTTTTGATCGGCAAGTTTAGGGTTTGGGGTTGGTTAGCTGATAGAAAATCAATGGAAGCCCATGCAATGTTCTCACTAAGATAGAGAAACAAATGTGTGTGTGTGTGTGTGTGTGACTGATGAAGAGTTTTATTTAGTATTTATAGTTGATATCACTGATATTATTATTATTATGCTATTTTACGAGAACTGAACTGCTTTCACGTTTTTGGGGTTTTCGAAACTTTTCCCCCCTTTTACTTTGAAAGTTTTTAAAGAGCATAATAGGCCACCTTTTTCTCTATAGCATTGTGAATGCGTGTAAAGATTGACCTGCGCTGTCTGAGCCGAGAGGAAGCACACACACACACACACACACACACACACGCGCAGCAGCTCTCCTGAGTGCTGGGGAGAGTATGTGGATTGGCGTTGTCCAAAGGAGGCCTGTCCACCATCTGGCTCAGGAATGTGCAGCCCCAATCAAAAGGATTGACAGAGGCCTCTCTTTGTCTGAATGCTCTGTGCCTCCAGATAGCTATAAAACACCTGGATCAATCAGCGGGTGACAGCACAGAGACAACGAGAGAGAGAAAGAAGATCAGTCGCTGGCAGACGCGGCTCACCTCCCTCCCCTGTCCTCCCGAGGCGTCCGCGTGCCCCCCCCGAGCCCCTCTCTCCAGCACTTTGAACACAGTTATGTCTCTGGATACTGCAGCAGGCTGTCACTGGTTTGATCTCTGTCAGCTGAGTCTTTGAGAGCAGCTCACAGGGTCCTCAGTGGTCCTGGACTTCTCTTTGTCTCTCTCTTCCGCTCAGTGTCCACTCTGACTGATGCTCACTGTGCTCTGTGTTTAGCTGGACCTGTCTGCACTGATGTGAATAGCGAAGCAGAATTATTAGAGTTGATGGAACAAACTGGCTGACTAGAACAGGCTCAGACCTAGAGCCAGAGAGGATGGTGCTCTACAGGCCACAAATGTTCACTATTCAATTCTCAATAAGTATTATTCTACATACTTTTATTGTGGCTCATAGTTAACATAATACATTATAGAAAACAGAAAAGCAAGAAGTTAATGAAGTTAATTACACGGGGCAATTGTAACACACTCAATTCCTCCAATCAGAAATCAGCATTTGTCTGTACTTATTTTTCTACCTTTAACTTAACCTTTGTCCTTATTGGTGAAAATATACCAATTGTATTATGAGTGCACCTATATTTGTTTCTTGTATAAAAAATGACTAGTGTATTTCAAGTAATCTGTGACTCCTATATCAGTGCTTTCAACTTTAACATTAAACATTATTGTTCAGTAAGTAATTTTTTATATAAATAGTATTTAGGAAATGGTGTGTGTGTTTGTGATGGTGATTTTAGTTACATTATTCCGATAAGAGACCTAACCCTCCACTGTAAGACGTTTATATTGAAAGAGACTGAAACAGAATTGTAAACAAATAAGTTAATTTTTACTTTCAGCAACAACAAGCAGACTGAGTAGTGCTGTCATAGATCACCCCGAACAGATGAAAGATAGTACAACAAAGATATCGCTTTCTTCAGCGGACATTCAGTCTAAAGTTTTATTGTGAATATGAGATTGATCTGAAGAATGAATGCTGTATCAGATGCAGCTAATCACTCTCGATCACTCTTATAATCTCTTATAATCTCTCTTATAATATTCTAAAGCAACATTCTTGAATTAGTAACCCATCTTGAGTTTATCTGTTAAACTGTAAAACAGATTTGAGTCTGTGGCGGAAGGAAGTAGTTCTGCATACAAAATGTTTATTTATTTACACATTTGTGCTGTCAAGCTGGTGTATAAACGCAATATCATGCTCGTAGTTGTGTGTTATAGTTTCATATCAGCACAGATATGATTACCAATGGCACACATAGTTTTCTATAAACTAACATTAACAAAAAATATTAAATATAGTAACAAATGTGTACGTTGATTAACGGAGACCTTATTGTAAAGTGTAAGCAATAATTAAATCAATGTCTCAGAAGATGAGTAGGTTATTAATGAGAAATCTTAGCGATTCAGCTGAATATTACAGTATCTATTCCAGCTGTAACTAAGGCTTGTTTAACATACGTAGTCTGTGTGATATCAGTATTCAGGCCTCGGGTCAGTAGCACACGGTTTCACTGTAATATCACAGATGCAATCCCACTGAGGAAAGCATGGAAGGGCCAAAGCCTGGAGAAAATCTGACTTTTTATTATTTATTTATCTCTCTTTATGTTGTGTAAAATTACTCTACAATGATGATCATCAACTCAATGATTTGTTTTCATTTTTAAAGCAAATCATAATTAGTCATTGTTAAAAATGTAAAACAGTTAGTGGGAAAGAGAGTAAGTCAAAGATATGCATGAAAACAACTCCGTAAAGGGAATGATGAGGAAGTGTCAGTCCTGTCCAGCTCCAGCGCATGAGTTCCTTGATTCATACAGTATCATCATCTGAACCGTGAACAGCTGTACACATGTAAACCATTCTAAATGTTTATGAATCCTTCTATACTGATAGAACATTGAATAAATAGTGTTATTTTTAGTAAATTACGTCAACTAAATGCTTTTTATAATGCCATCACATTGATTAAAAACATTTGATATTAAATAATCTCATTCTGAAGCTCAGAGTATTAAAAGATTTGTACATCTCTAAAGTTGCATATGCATTAAAAAAGGTTCACATTTTATATTTTATCAGCATTTGTATTTTACAAATTGTCTTGTATGTTGTATGTTACAATGTCAATCCAAATGCACAAAATTAACGCGTAAACTTTACAAATGAATATACACTTTATGCTGGATATATGGAATGAAATGCTGCTCTTGAGTCTCAGTAAAATCAACTCCAAGAGAGAGTAAATTACATATATATAATTTATTATAAGTTGCTGTATAATAATGTGTAATAATCATAGTGCCCTGCCTGTCTCTTTGTCACATGTTTTCCAGCACACACTGCCAGTGCATTTATGGCAGAATATTGACAGCCTTTTGAAAGCTAAGCCATGAATAAGATCAAATCACAAATTGTGGTGGTAAAGAGAACAAGATGCTTTTAGTGTTTGCCAGTGACCTGATGTCAGCAATGTTGGTGTGTGTGTGTGTGTGTGTGTGTGTGTGTAAATGTAACAAACACAGGAATCAATAGAGATGGCTAGAATGATGCTTTAAGATCTCAGCTACAGGTTCAGCTGGTAATCGTTCAGTATTTTAGCATCTTCTCCTCGTGGAGTGAAGGGAGGAAACCTTTAGCTGCTGTTTCATACTGTTGTGCATTAGTACCTTAGAAGGACACGTGATCTGTTGTTGTTTATTGTTTTAAGCGTATGCCATTAATGTAAATGTACAGTATGAAAAAAGAGCAGCATTGACACTGCTGATCTGTTAATTGAACAAAAAAATAACTATTACATAAGTTGTCAGACCCCACATTTGATGTTTCTATTTTCCTTAGTTTTCCTGCTTTATCTCTCTCTCTCTCTCTCTCTCTCTCTCTCTCTCTCTCTCTCATTTATCATGGCTTATGTGATAAATGACTGCGATACAATAGGCCTCATTCTTCAATGAATCATACATGTTTAGACCACATTGCCCATAAGTCAGCATGGCTTGTAAACTGATGTCATAGCAGCAGTTATTTTGTTTCAATGATTGATTCGGAGTAATTTTTCAGCTTTATTGATTTTTTTTATTCTATAATAATAATAAAAATAATAATAAAATTGTTAATAAACAATTTTAAAAGCCCATCTGAATAATAGTTGCTGAGTTACTGACCTGACTTGAGCTCTGTTCTGTCTTGTCTTGTCTCCAGTTATGATGGTGATTAATTAATCTGCTTAATCACAAATTAATCATGCATCAAATTTGGCTGAGAAATTTACTCCAAAAGATAATTTATATGTTATTATTGTGTAAAATTAAATCAACATCAAATACACATTACAAAAAAGTTGGTTTATAAAATTATTCAGCATAGAATTTATTACAAATGTGTTGATGACTTTCACTACAGCAACAGCCCTGCTTTTAGATCCACACCGCCTCGTGTTTCATATTTGTGTTCTCCGATCAGTTAGATAGCAAACCCTGTTAAAGAAGTCACTGCTCGCCACTGAAAATACACAATGTTATTATTATATTATTATAGAATGCTGGAAAAGATAACAATCAGGAAGACACATTTTATTTTATTTTTTCACTTTAAATTCATCATCTGTGGACCCTGTCAGGCGAGGTGTGAGGGAACACGTTTCCTCCTGCCGGAGACGTTCAGTGGCGCAGTGATTAAGGAGATGTCTTATCACACAATGCCATTGTGTTGTCCTGCCAGGCGTTGGGACACTTAACCCCTCATCGCTAAAAGCTTTTGGGTTCATCTCCGGTTAAGTCTTCACGTCGAGTAATGGCAGCTTTTGTCAAAACAAAGGAAATTCAAATGGGGCAAAAGCAGGCCAGGTTTCAGGTGAGAGGAAGGAAGAGCTCATCTAAATGCCCCTACATGAATATGGCACAAGACAGAGAAGCGGACGCCTTGTTAGCACAACGTCAGTCAGCTTGACAGTCCGACACGAGCATGACTGCATTCGTTTGAGACAATTTACATTAATAAGTGACCACATCTTTGACTGAAAACCTTTTGGGGTATTTTGGGATATTTATTGCAAAGAATGTTGTCTTTAACTAAAAGACTGCATGATTTAACAAATGATATGGTTATTCATTTATTTTTATACATGTTTAATTAATCATAAATAGGCTAATAATCACAGTTTGAGAATTGTTCAGTGATGATAATTTGCTTGTGATTTTCAGGCCATCCGCTGTACTCTGGTAAACTGCACATGTGAGTGTTTCCAGCCTGGAAAGATCCACTTACGAACATGTGACCAGTGCAAGCATGGATGGGTCGCTCATGGTGAGTATCCGTCGGTGTGTGTGTGTGTGTGTGTGTGTGTAAGCAATACATCGGTATTTATAAATAGCATTTACAGGTGTGAAATCATACATATGAATAGATGCTTAAACGTGCCATATGGACTAACAGCATCTAAAACAACATTATTACACTACATTATAAAAATGATTCATATTTAAAATTATTTATAAAATAAAAATAAAAAAATGATGTATGTTATTATGTATTTTATTACAATATTCCTAAACCCTATCCTCAAACCTGAGCATTTTCAACAATAAAAAGATAACAGGCAAAACAAAAATGTACATTGACTTTTATGATCATTTTATGATGCCCTTGTGGTTTATTTTATAGCCATGTTTGAGTCACAATGTATTCAGAAACTCATTTTGTGTTCCACGGTGAACAAAATAAATATTGCCTAACAGTGAAGTGATTGCAGAATGTTTTATGTATATTAAGATTGTAAAGTGTAGCTTAGTTTAAAATGATGTATTACTCTGAAATGAATCTGAACCAGAAGTGATTCAATTCAATTCAATTCAAGTTTATTTGTATAGCGCTTTTTACAAAATAAATCGTTACAAAGCAACTTTACAGAAAATTATGTTTCTACAATATTTAGTAGTAGCTAGTAGTTTGTGCACATTTGACAGGATTTTAGAAAAAATAAAAATAATAATAATAATACAAGACGTAGTCAGCTAGACGATGAACTATCAATATTATTAATTAAGTTATTATATGATTCAGTCACACATTTTGCAATAATTGTTAGTTCTGTTTGTTGATTCAGGGTCAGCATCATCTGGGGTCCTCTGAGGGTCAGCATCATCTCTTCTCAGGTGTTCTGGATCCAGACTGGAGCTTGTTTAAATCCTAGTTACCACGGGATGTAAATCCCGTGGCGAAACATAGAAACAAAATACAGACATCATTAGCATAGCTGCTGATCCAACAAAGTAAAATTAGTTTTACCCAAGTTAATGAATAAAAAAAAAAAAAAAAAAAAAAAAATGCACCTTTGAACAGATGCAACTACACTCACAATTAAAAAGATACATTATTCGAATGCTTGGCGAAAGAGATGTGTTTTTAATCTAGATTTAAAAAGAGAGAGTGTGTCTGAACCCCGAACATTATCAGAAGTGACACAAAATAAACAGAATCAAATGTTGTCCTTTCAAATGAAGTAAATGAGTCAAATTGAAATAAATAATGATTGGAAACTGATCGATCATAAATACAATAGAATCTGCTTATTAATTGCATTAATTTAGTATTCATAGATTAAATTAGATTCATCGATTTTTTAAATTTTTTATTAATACTAATTGTAATTCATGGGTTTGTTATTCAATACATTTCTTACATCCTTTTCAATACACTCACATTTCTTATTTCAATACACATATCTTTGATTTTCATTAAACACTAATTGAGCTAATTGAGTAAAATAATTACATTTTAATGCACAGTGATGCTTTCAGATGATTCATAATCAGCTATAAAGCTGATTTAGTCGTGGATTTATTATTTGACATTAATAACACTTACATACCAAATGTTTCTATTTGTTAATTGCTGTAGCCAAAGAACGCAAAAATCACTAAGTGAAAATAGAGAATATGGTCAGGAATTCAATCATTTAGTTACAAAAATATATATAATTAAAAAAGAAGCAAGAAAAGGGTTTTCCTTTGTCATGATTTGGGAAGTTACTGTGGTTCCAGTGCAGCAGTTAAAGTAGAACTTCATCTGTCTGATGGGTTGAATGAATTAAATGATGCTATGTGATCAGGTAAACTCTCGCTGGCGTGTGTGTTTGTGTGTGTGTGCAGGAGCGATGGTCTTCACCCGATCCGTCTTTATCTGTCCTTTTATCTGGTCCCCTTCTCTCTCATCTGAGCCCAGTGAAGTTATTGCTCCTCATAAACCTGCCTCTTTATCCAGTCGATGTGTTCTGACTC
Source organism: Carassius gibelio (assembly GCF_023724105.1). Lineage (NCBI taxonomy): Eukaryota > Metazoa > Chordata > Actinopteri > Cypriniformes > Cyprinidae > Carassius > Carassius gibelio. The sequence goes on along the minus strand of NC_068371.1, from coordinate 2,114,058 downwards.
GCAGATCCATTCCCTGTGCGCCTCTGTGTCTTCATACGAGCAGCTTTTAATTCTCTGATAATGGTCTTCTCACTTATTTCATTACACCAAGAAAAAAAAGAAAGTATAGAAAGGTCAAAAAGTAGCTGAGGTTCTGGTGCAAACATCAAATGAAAGAGATGACAGTCAGAAAGGATAGAGTTAAGTAAGGAAAGACAGAGGGAGAAAAAGACAGTTGGATTCATAGAGAGACAAAAGAAAACACCTGTTGGGTTGGGATGAAAGGAAAAGAGACAGGCCTAAAGGGACCATCACAGGGGCCCTTCGCCTAGTCTTAATTTCACTGAGAACTGTCAGCCGCTATCCTTCCTCTCCTCCTCTTCTTCTCACTCCTCTCTGCCATAGTGTTCTCATTTTGTCTGTAGTGTTGGCAGCCATTCTGACAAGTAGTTCTTCATTTTTTATTATGTTCGTGTCTAGCAGGGTCTGTTGTCAGGCAAAGACCCAGTCAGCACAAAAGTCATTCCTGGACTGAGGGGAAAAAAACAGGTGTCACACAGACAAAGTCATAGAGCGAGTGAGAGTTTGGAGAAGAAAGAGAAAGGGATTACACTGATGCCACTGTCAATTTCTTCAGACAAGCATCATTATCTAAGTGCATTTGGTTCACATGGAAAATCAGCAAAATAAAGAACGCGTGTGTGTGAACACAGTTCACAGATCAATAATATGCTTCAAATCAAAGACAATACAGCACATTTATCTTATGTTATGGGTGCCTTGCTATGACCAGCTTTGTGTTGGAGATTTAAAGCCTGAGTTATTTCTCTGCCCTTTGATCATGATCTCATGCACTTAAGATTTCTCTCTGATGTGTTAGCGTTTTCACAGAAGATAGTTAACATTTTATATGTGCATATCAATATCTGTCCACGCTACACATTTCATGTTAATATAAGACAAACAAATAATTGAAGTGGAGAGCCATTAAAGCACACATTATGTAAATATACTTCCTATCTAATGCATAGTGTGTTCACGTATTTAAATATAAGCCTTCTAATGAAAAGAAAATCTGACATAGTATGCGTTTATTATTAGTAACAAAGATAATAATTGTGTGTGTTTTTCTGATTGTAGCTCTAGACAAGCTGAGCACACAGCATCTCTACCACCCGACGCAGGTGGAGATCGTACAGTCCAACGTGGTGTTTGACATCAGCAGTCTGATGCTGTACGGGACACAGGCTGTTCCTGTCAGACTGAAGATCCTGCTGGACCGTCTCTTCAGTGTTCTCAAACAGGAGGAGGTTCTGCACATCCTCCACGGCCTGGGCTGGACCCTCAGAGACTACGTCAGAGGATACATACTACAGGTACATTACAAACGACAAGAAAAAACTAACTAGATGGCATAGCTGATGCCGTTTCAAAAATGAACTTTCATATGTTCCCTATATAATTTTAATACATAATTAAATTTTCATATCTAGACAAGAATGTTAAAAGCCATGCATAAAATATTTTCAGTTCTGTGCATTTGTCTGTTTATCTGCATACAATAACATTCCCTCCTTTTCTGCCAGAGAAAAGAGAGAATAAATAAATAAACCGAGGGAAGAAAATGAGTGCGATAAGAAATCTGTCACGACTGCAGCCAATAGCAGACGATAGATCCGCCATGATGCTTTCCCTCCCTCTCACTCCTTTAATTGGAATCAGACACATTTCTTAATCAAAGGTACAGGGCTTTTGGGTTCGCAACAAAACCAAAGTGTTCCTGTATGAATTAGTTAAGAGCAACTGAACATGTGCTTGTGGTTAGCCTTGTGTGTCCAACGCCAATAGCAGAGCGAGGTGGATGGCTTTGGTTTGGAGACCATGCCTAAGTGGAACAGCATGCTGAGCTTGAAGGCGGTTTTGAGGCCTTGTACGAGGAAATGGCTTCTGTGAGTAAATCTCTCCCTCTCGCACACTTTTTCTCAAATCGTTGGACTGGAAGGAATTGTGGAAGGCTGCAGTTTTTTTTTTTTTTTTTACAGTTTTACAGTCATTTGTTGTGTGCACAAAGTCTGTTTGTGTTTCTCGTCACTCTGCCCCTGATCGCTTATCGGAAAATCCCCCAGACATTAAATATGAAATGGCAAAATACTGATGTAGTCTGAAATTTGAGAATTAAATCATGTCTCTCAGCAGAGTCCAGAATTTTTGTGGGTTTGCAGTCAAGTAAGGACATTGGGTTGTCGTCTTTAGTTTGTAATATTGTTCCAGATGTCGGGGAGTACAGTAGGAGGAAAACTTCAGGCATTCGGGCTCATAGCATTGATATTAGTATCACTTTTGAAAATAATTCATTTTGTATGCAATACTACTCTAATATAATTGTAGTTCAGCCTTTAGACTGTAAAAGATGGCTGAATTTATAGCTTTTGAATCTTGGCGTCCACCCCATCTACCTTAATGAATTGCTGAAAATGCTAACTAAAGTAAATAAATGCTAAATATAAACTTCTACCATTGGCCAGAAAAAAAGTTTGCACTTTTCCTTATTCGGTTCTTAACAAAATGCAGGTAAGATGTCTGATTCAGGACTGACAAAGAACCCGACACTTCAACTCTTGCAGCTGCACTAATGAATGCTCTCTCTCTCTCTCTCTCTCTCTCTCTCTCTCTCTCTCGCTCTCTCGCTCATTCCCATACTGTCTATTGTATGCCTGTTCTTCTTTTTTGGAGTTGTTTTCTTGTTATTTACCTGCTCGCTCTCCTCTCGACCTCATCTGTCTGTCAGTCTGGAGGCAGAGTGTTGAGCACTGTTAATCAGAGCCTTGACACATGATGTCACAACCCACAGAAGGTGCCAGCAGGAGCATGTGCGCAAGAATCTTAATTCTACACTCATAAATATTTCATGCAAAAAAGACAAGAAAGAGGTGTGGAAGAGAGAAAGAATGAGAACAGGGAAAGACACAAAGTGATTGTTTATGTATGCATGCGCACACTAGTGCATTTGTATCTGTGTGTGTGTGTGTGTGTGTGTGTGTGTGTGTATATATATATATATATATATATATATATATATATATATATATATATATATATATATATATATATATATATATATATCCAACCCAATATACACATCCAAATAAATATATGTTTCTAATTTACAATCATTCGGAGCAGTAAATCTGCAAGCAGAACTGCCATAAACAGTTCCTGTCTAATTAAAAATATATATATAATTCATGAGGATATGTTCTGTAAGGAGCATTAGTAATCAATCTAATAGCTCCATGATAACATATCTAATTGCTCTAGAACACATTGGCATTCATTTTTATTCACCACATAGCCATAGTCAAATAACAGTACAATAATGGATTCAACAAGATATTTCTTGACTGACGTGGTAAACATATATCCATTGTGATACAAGCAACTAGATTTAACTTTCTTCTGAGGATTATATGATCAGAGAAAGTTTAAAAGCTATCAAGCAAATTCCACAATATTTATACAGTATGACCTATTCAAGGATAGGTTGCTACTTTCGTGCTATTTAAGACAAGGTTTAACTTATTAAAATTGTAAATATATTAAAACCTTATCATACAAGGGTCATATAGAGTAAAGAATGGTTTCATCTACGTATAGATTAATCTAGGTTTTCTTACTACAGATAGCCTGCAGAATATCTTAAATAGAAACTGAAAACAGGGTTGAAGCCAACACGGAGCCTTGAGGAACACCATTGTTAACCGTTAGTGACTCAGATAGTTGTTGTTCGACAAATTTAAATTAAATTCCCCAATACTTTGTGATCTGAATAACAGAATAATGATCAAAATGTATCAAAAGCTTTAGCGAGATCAGTAAAAATTGCTGCACAAAATTGTGGTGAATCTAAGGCGTTATAAATATCATTCATAACCTTTACAACTGCTTTGATGAAACTAAATGATGAACTGTAGATAGAACCACTGTAGATATGGATAGATTTAAAATGTATGTTAGAGGCTCAAGCTATAATCGATATACCAACTTAAAAAAAAAAAAAAAAACGAAGGATCTAAGGCAGCTAGACCACCGGGTTTTTTGGGTTAAATAAATGTCATCCAAACCTGTGACTCAGTAACTGGTCATCGGGAAAAACTACAGGGTAATGTAGTGTAAATAATTTTTGTATGTCTTCATTTGTTTTCCATATGCAGCCTAGAAACATGATTCTCAAATAAATTGCTTGCTCTAATAAAATGCTTGTTTCAAAGCTCTGCTCATTAAGCTTTATCTGTAACAATAGGCCCTTGTGTTAATAAAAATAAATATCTCTTTATTTTACAGCATTTCAGAATGTTCTTGAGATAGAGGAACATTTAGAGATTTGCTTTCTGTAATATTCTGATTTTGCTTTTCTGATGGTACACTTATTCCGATGCTGTCTGAATAAGTGTAATTATTCTTTATAATTGATCAGATTTTCCCATGTGTTTTCCCATGTGTCAGCACTTTGTTTCTGGCAGTCACATGGTGCCACAGTGGTAAAGCAGTGTGATGTGTTCTGTTCTTTATTGAGTCAGAGTGTTCACGGGTCATTGTTAAACTCTGAGCTTTATGAATAATCCCCTTCTGCTCTCTTCACTCGCTCTGTTTCCTTCCGCCTGCTGTCGAGCTGTCTCCCAGATAGCATACCTGTCACCACTAATAAGTCAACAACGCTTTCTCTCAGAAGTCAAACCCGTTGCTTGTCATAGTTTTCTCTGGTGCAGTTATCATCTGCTAGATCACACACACACACACACACACACACACACACACAATGGTGATTTCCTCTTGGTGAGATTTCGCTGTGGAATCTTGACACTCTACACATCAGATACGCCAACATTGTACCTCTCCTCTCTGCTCTTCTTTCTTTACCTTTTTCTCTGATTCTGAATAGTTTCCACTCGTAACATTTTTAATTTTTATTTTTTTTTTAATCTTGAGATATCTGTTAGTGGGAAAAGCATCCCGAAATGCACAAATACATAACCAGTCTTATAATATATGGCATTCGTATATGTGTATATATTCGTATATATGCTCAGATTCCAGTTAATGCAGTTTCAGTCCATTATTTATTTCTAAATCAAATAATGCTATATCAATAATACTTTTCCCACAGTTGTATAATATACAATTAACACTGTTTAAAGTGAGACACACAAAATTTCAGAGTAATTATTTTAAAATATGACACATGTATATGCTTTGCGTACCCTACAACTTTAACCATTCAACAAACAACCAAATACACACATACTGAAATAAAGGCAGAAATATTATTTCAAAACAAACAAAAAAAACTCACTTATACTACATCAGATTTGATAGAAAATAAAATAAATTACAACTGAATGAGCTCCATTTATACACATGTATAAAAACATAGATGTGTTAACCTACTTTATATTCACAGCGATAAAATATAACTAGATAACTATTTGGTTGTGATTAGCCAGTATCAATCTGAACTGTAAAAAAATAAATAAAAAAAAATAAATAAAACTTAGAAAATCAGTGCTTTTTAGAGGGATAAAATAAGTCGAAATATATTAGGGAATACTGTGGAATTCTGGAGAGTAGCATGGCAATTGTATTTAACTCATTAAGTGTTTATTGTGTAATATTTTGTTGATAAGCATTTACGAAGTAAAATTGATAACTATAATAAATGTATACAGAGTATTTTAAATGTGCTCACCATGGTTTTGAAGTAGTTTGTAACAAAAGCACTCTTTGTATTTTTTTTTTTTTACTTTAATTTGTAACATATAATTATGTAAATATGACGTAAAAATTTGAGACACAGATGCTGAATGGAGTGTATGTTAGAACATTCCAACATTTCTAAATATTAAAAACAAAAATCTAATGAAAAAAAGAAAAGAAAATAGAATCAGTTTTTGAGAAGGTGAATGAGACTCTAGGAGTTGCAATGGATTGCAGCATTGTTTAATTTTTCAGGTTTGCCAAAAAACAAAAAAAAAAAAAACACCTTTGTGTGTGTGTACTGTATATATTATTGTAATAATTTATATTATTCTATAATATTTTAAATACAAGCATATTTATGTAAAGAATAAAAACCATGCACCACAGAGTAAATTAGTGCAAAATTAATGCAAGAGTTCCAGTCTGAATGATCCATCGAGTGAATATGATGATCAGCAGAGAATACTTCGGAGTATACTCTCAGATGGGAGTAGAAGAGCATGCACATGTGCATGTTTAAGTGTGCGCTGGCTGCCAAAGTCTTGCCTGCTGGCTTCATGTGCTCCTTTGTTCTTTTGCTTTTGTTCTGATCTGTTGTCCGAATCTTGACTGCTGATAACTGTGTGCTCTTCTTGGGCCCTTCAGAAGAGAGAGAGAGAGAGGGAGAGTGTGTGTGTGTGCATCTTTCTGGACATCTCCCGTTAGGATGTGTGAAAAATGGAGGAGAAGCCTGCGAGTGCCAGCACACTCCCTCTTTCTAGTCCCTGGCCAGCACCCTCTCCTCTCCCTCATCCTCTCCCAGCTGTAAGATGTAAGCTGGAACACCAGCCTGACAGAAATGGAGACCAGATGCCTGTATTTCTCCGCTGTCACTTGGCCGCTCCCCAACAGATGGAATTCCGATCAGTCTGGGCTGTCTCTTGTTCTTTTGGAAAGAGTGAGTGAGGAGGAGGAGTACGGGAAAGTGGAGGAAGGGGCTATGGCAGCCAACTTGTGGATTCGCCCCAGGCTAAGCGACATTCCCAGTAATGTTCTTGTCCTTGTAGAACATTCAGCTTCCGCTGGCTTCCTTTAGCTCTTTTATGAGAAGCAGTTTCTCTGACTCTGACATAGATTCTAGGAGAGCCAGATGGAACTGCTAAGCGAAGCAAACTCCTTCCTTGCCCCATCCTTTTCTCTCCGCTTTCCTTCAGCTCCGAAACCCCCCACAGCATTCATTTACCCAGACCCCCCCCCCCCCCCCCCCTCTCTCTTTTCTCCCTCAGGGACAGAGCAGGGTGTCCACACAATGAGCCTATTTTATTCAAATAAACTTGACATCTGGGTGCAGTATGCTTGGCCCATCTTGCATAGCGCAAAGGAATTTGTAGGGGCACAACCCATAGTGCTTCGGTGAGGCACAATATGCTCCCTTCCTGATACATTTAATGAAGGATGTCCTCTAGCCAAAAGACATGATTTGATTAAGAGAGGAGGTAACAGACCCCAGAAAACAGCAACCACAAGCTGCCTGACAGTCATTACACAGACAAAAACACATCGCACAGTAGCCCTTCAGTGCCATGAGCGTGTTTCACTCGAGCACATGTGCTCAAAAGAGCACGCTAAAAATACCTAGACTTTATTCATTTTGTAAATAAATGCAATTCTTAGACATATTACTGAATAAACATGCAAATATGTTCACATTAAATGTTGGGAGTTTTCCCATGAAAGCATATAGTTTTGAAATGTTTGAATGACAGGAAAAATTTTTATCAGAGTACATTGTTTTAAATTGTTTTTTTAAAATAATGAGATATAAAGACATATAAAGACATATATAACATATAAAGAAATTATTCTATAAAGTAACCCTGTTTTATTAATTTATTTTTTCAATGGTTCCTGGTCTGGCCTTATTAATTTGTGCTGTTGTTCACTCGCAAGTCACTATTTTAAAGGGAATATGAATCCAATTGTTGTTGTTTTTTTGTTTGTTTTTTTTTCACACATGTGCAGAAGACCGTATTTTTTAACTCTCCCCACATACAGAAGCCTCACTTATCTTCCATCGTGATCTGTTCGAGGCGGCACAGAAATGTAGTTAAATTTAGTTTAAAAAGAGCATTTAGTGAACTGTGCTAGTGGTGCATAGATTTGCATTGCATTAGACGAACATGAGATGAACCCAAAAGGTCTGTGCTCCGAAACATAAGAGTCAGTTCAAGTATTTTCAGTCAGTTTAATTCAAACCTTTCAGTCTCACTCATTTTTTTTCTTGCTCTACATTTCACCTCGCTTTACTTCTAATCACTCCTGAAAAACTTCCATTTTAGGTAGTCTAGCACTGTTCTGAAATTTTGGAATTGATCCTTAACCAAACCTTTTATGCACCACATGTCTCCTGACGCCCCCTCCCCGTTTCGTGCTCCGTCCCATCCCTTTACCTCCATCTCCTCCTCAGACTCCCACCGTCATCTAACCTGCTCTTTGTTATCGCTGGCTAGCGCTTCGTCCATGGGCTCTGTGGAGCCACAATGTTTCTGAAGGTGGAATTCTTGCATATGGTTATGATTTCAGTACGTCAAGCTGGATTTGAGTTTTTAAGGCATATGCTTTGCTCAGGGCTAGCCAAGTCAGCGTCAGGCACATCAAAGGTTCATTGCACTGAATCAAGGTGATTTCACCAAAGCCGATCTCCCCTTCAGCCCCCCGCCTGAAGCATCTTCCCACCCACCCGAACATGTGGCCAGCTGCGGCAAAACTCGCACATCACTTATCACGACCGTCTTCACTTTTCTTTTGTCTACTCACACCTTTTATAAACACCAGGCTTTTATTTCATTTTGTCTTTTGAGAACAAACTTCATATGCTAGTGTTTAGAGAGCTAGTTTAAAACTAGAGTAGTAGTAAAGTCAAGCTACATTTTCAAGTTCCACCAGAAAAAAAAAAAAAAAAAAAAAAAAAAAAATAGATAAAGGCATTAAGGCTTATAAAGGTGCAGTTAAAAAAAAAATGAATCAATTATTATTATTATTATTATTTGCTCTTAAAACAGCATTTATCAGGCACAAAGCAATAATAAAAAATTAAAACCACAAAAACATTAATAAAACAAAAACAAAACAAATAAAATGATGACCCTGCTGAGAACAGTAACCTGGAATTCAAATGAGTCTGTAAATCTGCAAATCACTCTCCCAAAAAGAGAAAAGATGCATGGCCAAACTTTGTGTTTCATCGACCAAAGCTATTTGTTGAAGAAAAAAAAAAAAAAAAAAGATTGTTTGTTGCAAGAAAAGCTACACTGTTCTGAATGTCGCTGATCTACTGTAAGCTACTAAGAAAAGTTAGTAGCATTGCCACTTTTAGTTAGCCACTCTACAACATTGTGGACTTAAAAGATTACATTCTCATCGCATTTAAAATGATTTGAGCTTTCTGCCATTTTAGCCGCCTTTAATCGCTATGCACTATGTGTTCCAGGTTGTTTATGTAATTGTGAACACATTTCTCTTAGTGCCAAAAACAGATGAGCGGATGTTTTTGAAGTTGGAGGGTTACATGCAGGTTACAACGTACAAGGGAATTTAGAAGTAATGCTTCTTATATTGGATACGCACACAGCTCCAGTCTGCCTCATCCTTGATAGTTTGCATAAGTCCACGGTGATTCGAGGAGACTATTGGAAACAGGAAGCAGAAAGAAGCATTAGAAGATCAGAGGAGAAACGAGACCTTACGTGTGCTCCAGTGTGGGAAAAAGAGAACTTTGAGTTTTAAATGTGTTCGCAGTGTGAACATACGCTTGCATTTCTCTTGACCAGAGTTAGGGTTAGACAGGGTTAGGGTTTTGACACTAAATCTCATTAACTACATCAAATATATTCTGTAAAATTTCTTACCCAGTAGTCGTTATTTCTATACTTGTGTGCAAATACATCTCTAAATAGCTTGTGTTTGTAGTTTGTACCTTTAAGGAGGTTCATATGCAGGTCCGTGTGGTGAAGTGCAGGCATATTGCTGCAGAGAGTGTGTGCACTGGTCCCTGGAAGCGTCACACAGTCGAGCTGTGGATCTGGCCTTCATTAGCAAGCCCTGAGTCTGAGCAGTGCCTGCCGGACTGCTGTCATCGATCCTCAGTGGCAGTAAGAGCAGTGAGCTCATTCAGGTCACGTCAGCGTCCTCTCTGCTCGGAGCATCACGCCACTGACAGCTGCATCTCTCTCCCTTTACCTTTTCAAAATATTTCATCAGCTGACAGTTATTTACTAGAAGTACTTCCTGAGACTTTAAGGAAATATTTCTATAATTTAACTACACTTTTGCATGTTTACTTAAAAAAAAACTTTGCAATTTTTTTATCTGCTTTAAAGTTTGTATCAGAAATGTTTATTTTAGGATCACAATTATCAATATTATCACGCCATTGTTAAAATGTGCTGGAAATGTTTAAATAAATACTCATACACACACTGAAGTAATTTCACCAAGTATTTTGTTGAAAACGAACAGATTTTAAACTAATTGAAAATATTGGTTTATATATATGTAATATCAAAAAAGTTGTATAAAATGATAAACCTCACATTTCAGTCAAAATGATTCTCCATAAGTGATTCTACATAGGCTACCTTATTATCTGAAGCACAGTGCACATTAGCTTGTTTTCCATCTGGTTAAGATTTACAACCCAAATTTGGTCCAGTTTTCTCGTTGATCTGAACAAAAACAGGAGACCGGTTGGATGAAAATGTAACTCCACTGTGTGACAGCAGGTGGCACTTATGGAACAGCAGCAGAGTTGTTTCCACGGTAACCGCTGTGCAGATAGCAACTGCTACATTTGTAAACATTACTTTCTTACACATTTCCACCATAAGTTTCTTTTTTTATTTTTTAATTATTTAAAGTTTATTATTTAATTATAATTGGATTAATTGATAGCTTTTCCGTAAATGGCGAACCCCGTTTGGGAAAACCTGAGCTACACCATCTCTTTTTTTACTTCAGAGCATGTTTTCCACTCGTTTTGTTTTTATACATCACAGCCCTGTTTGTTCACTAGTTATTTGTTAGCCTTGCAGGATCCAACGTGAAAGCACGCCTGTCATATATGAGGGCAATGTGTGTGCATCTGTACCTGCATTTGCTTTAATGAAGTTCTTCAGCCTTTTGCTGGGTCTCCACGATGCATTACTGTATCATGATAACACAATATTTACAAGTCAAAGTGCATAGGGTCTTCGGTCATCAATTCTGGCTGATAAAGAGAAATGATTTTTAGAGTCTGTTGACAGTAAATCCACTCAGTGAAAGTAATGGCACAACTCCACGGTTTCTGCGTCTTCAACCTTGGGGGACCTTCTCTGCAACCATCAATACAGAGCTCAAGCTATCACAATAAAGTGTTTTTATCTATAGCTCGACCACTCTCACTGAAAGGCTTTGTATTTGAAACGAGACACTTCAAACTAGGCTGAACAAGTGCATTAATGTGTTTGTGGCCTACTTCTGGTTACAGTAAAGTACGGTTGACTTCCCTGCAGGGAAGCATTTTATGATGCCACATGCTGTTAGATGCTACAATCTGAAGTCAATATGAATGCTAGGGAATGAACTCATAAGTTTGGTGGCAGCAGTCTGGGTAAAATGGCTGTGGTTATAATCAATTTAGGGTCCAAGGAAACCAGCAATAGGACTTTCAATGATTTGCTTTGAAGCTAATATAACAGGTTTATCGCAATGACTGGTTTGTTACACAAGCAGCACAGAGTGGCCTCTTTCTTCATTTCTTTCTCTTTACCTCTTCAAAGTTAAATGGAAATTGTGCCACCTACCTGTAATATATGAACATCAGCTCTGTTCAGTAGCTCTGCCGTCATTCACTGACCCTCATGTTGTTCCAAACCTAAATGGCATTCTTTCTTCTGTTGATCGCAAAAGAAGATATTTAGAAGAATGTTGGGAACTGAACAGTTTTAGTTAACATTGACTTTCATTTTATGAATCAACAACAAGGGTGAGATACTTCTTAATTTAACCGTTTCTTTTAAACCAATAAAAGACTGGTCAGCAGGTGCCAAAACCATAAAGCAGCTGCTGGTGTGGTTCCTTTAATCTGTAAATGACAAAAAGCTATTTGGGATAAATTATTTGGTAAATGAAACCAAGTTGGGACTTTTAACACAAGGAAAGTCATTGTAAAGTCTTTAAGGGCCACTGTCTGTGGTGATGCTGATGTTCAAAGGGAGCTGAAACATGTTTTCATTAGCATTTTGTATTTTATTTAATCCTCATATTTCTTTTTGCTGTTTTACCTCCATTTGTGGATGTAGTTTTGTGCTTGTATTAATCAAGGAAGGAAATGGCTGGTGGGGCAGAAATGACTGTCACTGTTGATGGGAAGGAAGATTGAATTTTCTTCAGGATCAGCAACATTAAGGATAGTGTGAATTTCAGAGATCTTTACTTAAAGTTGCTGGGTAGGACTAGTTATTGATTGGTCAGCAGCATGGGGGGGGGGGGGGGGGTGGGCTGTCACAGACTCATCAGCCCAATGGAGACAAAGGACCTCTTCAATGTGTTGTATGTAATGTATAAATGTATAAACAGCACAACTGATCAGCAGGACTCCTCTCACACCCACATATTGTCCCTGAGCTGACTGGTTAGGAAGTATACCATTCTAATGTAAATTACTTTTTTTAGGCCTATTAAATGCACACACACACACACACACACACCTAGTGTTAAAATAATAAGAAAACTCTCATTTTACTGACCTCTGTGAAGGCAAGATTTGGTGCGTGTAGCCGCACTTTCAGGGGCATGACTTTAACTTGTCTTGTATGTTAATTAACTATGTATTTCTGCTTATTTCATTGGCCATTTAAACAATACAATCTCTATAAAGAAATCTCTGGGGTGTGAAAGCTGACCGTTAAGGTTCATTTATATAATATTACAGATGTAGAAAATCTATTGAGCTCAGTCCCCCGGTGATAAAAGAGTAAGAGTTAACTTAAGCAGCTTAGTAACGCCAACAGTTAATCAGTTACTATTAAGTGAGGAGGCAAATTAGAATCAATTCATTCAGATTTGCAGAATGAATGTGCAAAATGAGCCATGAAGCACAATACTCAATGATTCTCTCTCTCTCTCTCTCTCTCTCTCTCTCTCTCTCCCCGGTTGTTTTTCTTCTGGTTCTCTGCCTCAGTGTTTGGAGTAGGTAATTGAGGCTCCATTATGGGCGCCTCAGCGTGGTGCTTTTCTGATTGTTAGAGTATCGTTTAGAAGCTACAGGCGGCGTAATGCTCTGCTAGACCTGTGCAAACAGCGGACCGATGTGAAAAACACAGCACAGTGCCTCGCTGCTCATGAATGAAGGGTTACTGTGGTATTAAGCACTGGCCACACTGATCAAGAAAGGAGAACCGTGTGATACTTGTAGTTTTACACAAAGGTTTTGAGAGGAAGAATTTTTAAATATCAAAAAATAGTGGTTGAAAATGGAGTCCTAAACTTTCTAACCATACAGTTTCTCAAGATTAAATAAAGTATCTTGGTAATAACAGTCATTTTTATGTTGCTGTTCTATTTAACAAAGAATTCAAAGAAGAAGAAAAGCTAGCAGTTTCCACACAAAATGAAACATTTTAACTGCTAAAAGTGGGATGCTTAAACTGTTCTCAATGCTGATAATAAAAGCAAATATGTAGAAATTGTGAAAATAAAATATACCCTGCATGGATATGAGAAGTTATTTAAAATGTAAAAAAGCTGACTGAACACAGTAACTATTGCATTCAGTGCCAGCTCATGCACACACACACGCACACACACTCACACAATCCAGCACAATAAGTTAAACAATTGGATATCATTGCTCAAATTAAATGTGCAGATTGCTGTGCGAGAGCAGAATGAAAAGAAAAAAGTTGCTAAAAATGTAAGCACATCTGATAATTTCTTTCAGAGCTTGCATGCTGCTCTTATCATAACACATCTTCCAGACATTATGCCAGGCTGTGCTCCATCTCCTCTGAGGAACGCACTTCCCCTCACATGATTTACAGATTAAAGCAGAAATGTCCACTGCCTGGCCCCTAGTGGTCCTGCGCTCATTAGCGGTAAACCATGGTCGCGTGTCAGGACAGGGCCGCGGGTCAGGCAACGCACGCAGGGACACGACAGGAGCCTGTCGCTAACACCGTGTGAATGTGTGACCGTGCTAATGTTAGCTGTTAACAGGGCATCAACACGAGGACCTCAATGTCAAAGTGGTATCAATGATTTTAACTTACTGTCAGCATTTCAAGAAAAATCTGTCAAGACAAGTCACCTTTATTTCTATAGTGCTTTATACAATACAGATTGTTTCAAAGCAGCTTTACGGTGTCAAACATGAAAATAATTAGTAAATCATACAAGAGGACCATAACAAATCATTTTTAATCATTTTCAAGCTTAAGTCAGTTCACTGATGATTCAGTGATGTCATCATCAGTTCATCTCTCTTCCAACAGGATCTGTGAAATCAGACAAGCGTCCCCAACTAAGCAAGAGGCGACAGCGGCGAGGAACCAAATCGCCAATGCAAAAACATGCAAATTTGTTAAAAATAAAAGGCAAAAGAATTTGAATAAGAACAAACTGTGTATATTTTATAGCAAGCAAGAGGCTAAGCTATCATGCTTTAGTTCTAGATTATCATAATAACAGCTGGTTGAGTAACAACCGTATCACAGAGAGGAGCTCTCTTTAGAGATACGTTCATCTCATCTCCGCTGATGCAGACTTAGTGTAAATAGACAGAGACTAAATAAATACACAACTACAGTAAGGAGGAGGAAAATAAATAGTAGCCATAATAACAGTAAGAGTGTAAACCCGTCCACACCTAAAATGAGAACTGGAAAGATAACTCTAATGATAACAATATTAGCTTCTACAGTAATGCATTATAAATGTAGTTTATTCTAATTACACACTGCAGTTTAGTCTTCTGCTGCTTTAAACGCTTGAGCTCTTTAAAGTTAGTTAGTGATCTTATGTCACCTTTAGAGAGAACAAGAATATATGCTATGAACAATATAGGATTTATTTCTGTATTTTTCCTTCCTTATTTCTCTTAGTGAAAAAGGACAGTGGTTAAGCCCAGACCAAAAAATAAATAATAATGAAATAAAATAAAAACCCTGAGCTGTTTCCAGTGTGTCAGGCAACGTTTCTGCGGGGAGAGAACATGCGATCACACTCATGTATTGCACACGTGTGACAGCATGAGAGCAGTGTGCTGTTGTTTCTCTCTGATCTTTTATTATGAGAGATAAGGGAAGGGCTTTGGTGCGTGTGCCGTGCTCAGAGGAGATCCCTTTGGGTGACAATCTATGATGAGAGACAGCTCTACGCCACTTCTCGCCAGGGTGTTTCCGGCTGGCTCCAATTAACCTTGCACTGATTGCCCCAAGGAGCTTTGCACACTAATTAGAGGCGAGAAATATGTCTCTGATTCAAAATGCCACAGAGACATAGAGGCGCTGTTATCCTGACAGACAGGCCAAGGTGTGAGAGAGACCTCCTCTATTCAGTCTTCAGCCCAGCTGGTGACAGTTAGCAGCCCTGACATCCTGATGATCACACTGTCTTTCTCACTTCCAGCCATATGGATGACATCCTTATCAAACTAGTGCAAGGCTAACTGTACTTTACAGTATGCCTTTGATTGCCCTTAGTTTGAACAAATTTTGTCATTTTGTCAAAGTTCAGAGATGCTGCAAATACCCCCCCCCCCCCCCCCCACTGTATTTCTCACATTGCTCTCTGTAATGTCATGTGAATGTATTCTTAAAAAAGAGAAAGACATGAAGAACGTTTGTGTTTAGGTGGTTTCAGAGAGTATACAACTAGAACAGAATACACAGAAGATTTTCAGCAGACAGCAGAACACATTAGGGACTTCTTTATTTGGCTCCATCCTTCAGTACATATCACTCCATCTTTGACAATCTTTATATGTCCAGACATTCGGAAGGAATATATCATTATTAGTATTGCCAGTACATCCGTTTTGGTCATAATTCTTGAAAATAGAATGCAAAAGATGCAAAATTACACCAAGTTTTGTTAATGGTTCAATTAGAATTTTGCAGAATATGGCCATTTAATGCATTATGGAGCATAGCAATGGAAATAATTTACAATCTGAAAAGTTCCAAAAAATGTATAGGCCTGTGAGGTACTAAGAGAAGCACATGACTAATTGTGAAAGAGTATGAGTGGGTTCTAATGGCACTCCCATGTCTTTACTTTGTAAACTTCCATCTCCGCTGGAACCATTTATGATCTCTTTTTGTTCTACATGCTGTTAGTGAGGCAGCAGCTGATACAAACACGTTGAGGGAGTTGTACAGCAAACAGCCATTTGTACCTGCCTTCGACCAGAGGGACTCTTGAAAGGGGAAGGAGGGAGGGCTGGAGAGAGAAGGACTCGGGCTTAATGGCTCTTGAGTACAGTGGCTGCAGCTCAGTGATGTAGTGTGTTGACTCCCTCCGGATACGGGCACTCCCCTTTCTGCACCTTGGCATGACTTTTCACTTTGATTGTCAGGCAAGTCTGCGTGCTTCAGTGACTCCATCTCCCAGAAACCCCTGGGACAGCATAAACTGGATATGTGCTAGCTGAGTGCTGTGCAGATGATTATAGAGGGTGAACCAGTAGCCAAGAACAATAAATAACATTGTGATTGTGTCACAAAAGGTAAAAGTGGTCACATGCTGTATTTTTATATTCACCTATTTTTATTGCATCCGTCTTCGATTACTTTTTTTTTTTTCACTTGACGTTGTTTTTTAATAGTGTAGGAACTGTATTTTGATGTTCAAACAAAGAAAGTTTTTTCTTTTGTGATGATGTTCTACTTTTTGTCCCAGAAAGCTTGAAAACCATACACTAGTATTCAGGAAATATGCATGAGAAGGAGTCCATGTAGTTACATATATTTTTAAGAGAATTTTTTTTTTTTTTTACTTTTACACAAAGTTGAAGTCAAACGTAACATAGATTGAAACATGTTTATTAGTCAGTTATGCTAAAATGCATAGTTCAGAGTTATCTGAAAATGTTTTCTAATCTTTGAAGAAGTTAAGATAAACAAATCTGTCCAAATGTCCACAATGGAAAGCTCCACAGACTTATTTAAACTGAACAAGCAGCATTGGTTGACACAAAATGTCCACATCACTGTAATAATTTATACATATTTATTTATTTTGATGATAAAGCATAGTAGCTCATACCTGTTAACGTTGTCAGTCACACAAGTCAGGTCTGTGTCTGGTTTGCTGGTTCTCGCAGTGGATAGACAGACAGATGCAGCAATACATGATGGTAATTACATTCATTTTCACCGTCAGTCATTACAGCATATTCATGTCTGGAAGCAGAAGTAGATTGGCCTGTTTCTAGACCTATGTCTTCCCAAAACCCTAATACAGCTTCTTGCTATTATTTTGATCCCTAGCCATACAGCACTGATGGTAATATCCATCCTTTCAGAGATCTGCTTTGGTAAATTACTGACATCTACCAAGATCCCTGTTTAATGGGTCTGTTTAGCTGAACCTCCTGCCCCTCCACGTTATTTCCGTTCACTCTGAGAAGTGTTTGTATGTGTGCGTCAGCACTAAATAATGCTGCTGGTGACAGTCACAATAGCTGTGCTTGCTATGGGTCTGTGAGCTCTATCTCTAGAGGCCTGCGGACAGGAATAACTCAAGAGATGCTGCTGAAGCAGACGGGAAGGGAAAAGCCACCTCTGAGCTAATGGTCTTGCATCTTCCTGGCAGCATGTCAATAATGGCTCTTATCACATTAGGCAAAGAGTCCATTAGCTTATTCTCTTCGCCTGCATGCGCCGTGGCAGCGCCAGTTTGTGCATAACCTCTCTAATGGTTTGTGTGCTGGAAAGAGAGAGAGAGTGCTATAGATTCTTAAGCCACCAAATGTAAAACACTTGTCTTACCTCACAGTCAAATTAGGATCAGAGAGGGGATATAAAAAATTGTTTTGTTTGACTTGCAACCAAAGAGGCATAGATTTTGTCTAAAGTAAGAGGTAAGAAGAACACATACATATCTTCTCCATGTTTCCGTCTGTTCTCCTTCCAGCTGAGCTTATCTTTTGAAGGTTGCTCTTTGACTTATTTTTAATAGCAATGATATAATAGCTTTCGAGTAAGAGGTGTAAGCATTGCTCTAAATGATAACAGTAATGTAAAATACCTCCTAGTATCACACAGATACAATACACGACAGCCAAGAAGAAAATTGTAAGCATATGTTACACCTTTTTCAGGCATTAGCAGGGAACCACTGGAGAGAAAGAAAAAAAGATGTGATATGAAAAAGAATATAAAAAAGACACCAAAGACCCTCAGACGGGACATTTCTCATGCACTCGTACTGTTCTCCCTAAAGAATTCAATGTCCACCTAACATCTGCTTCCCAGATCAGCAAATCCTTTCCATTCCCTGACAGAGGGAGATCACAGAAATCCTCTTTAACCCTTTCGAGTCTATTAACGCATATATGCGTTTTGAGTCATTTTCACCTGATAACCCCGAAAAGAACTTAAATTACACTCTCAGTTTTAATCGTACAGATAAGAGCAATACATCAATCGAATCTGTAAAGGGTCTAGTTTTTTTTGGATACAGACATAATAACAAAAAACCTTTGTGCACTCATAAAATAAATATAACAAACAAGGTGCGCTGTCTACAGTCTTTGTCTCCGCTGATCGTCATGTACAAACATTTCATTAAAATGAACTGTAACTCCGTGAATACTCAACGAAGAGACATGAGAGAGATATCTATAGAAAGCCTGGAATGTCTACTTTTAAACTAAACAAGTGCTGCCGAAAACAAATATTCTGAGATAAAGTAATCCATATGAAAACAACGCAATGTCTGTTTTTCATATCTCCGCTCATTATATCTAATGTGACCACGCCCCCGCGCTTAACGCGCTATTCAGATTCAAACTGAAGCGCGCGCTTGAATACGCCCACACAGAAGAAAAAGCAGCAAGACTATTCTTCAAGTTTTTATTTTATTTTACTGTTTGCTTCGCGATGAGAGGACTAAGACATAATTCACCCCAAAAAGATGTGATGTGGTTGAGGATTTGAGAAATGGATTTCCTCAGAAAAAAGAATGAAGCACTTTATTCAGCAGAGATCATAAACATGAGTAAGTCTCTTTTTATTTATTTGTACTAGTTTTCACATAACGTGTAAACATTTTACTAGTTAGACTTTTTCCAAATACTTTTTCCAAACTATAATTCCTGACTAAATGTATAATCAAGTGAAACATTATGAAGTTTCAATAACAATATACAATACTATACCATTCAAAAGCTTGATGTAAATAATATAAATGTGACAAACAGAGATAACTCTAACAAATGTAAAAACAATGCAGTTCTTTCGATTTATTCCCCCTAAAAAAAACTGAAAAATATTATCAGCTCTTTTCAACATTAATAATAATAATAATAATAATGATGATAATAAATGGGGTTTATTTGGTAGAAAATAAGATTGTTAAAAGGATTTCTGAAGGATTGTGTGACTAGAGAAAGGATGCCAAAAAATTTGAAAGTCAGCTTTGATTGTTCCTAATAAACTGTTTAACTGCTCCCCCAAGTGGATATTAAATTATGTTGTGGGATAATTAAATATATTCTTAATAAACTACAAACATAAAATTATATACTTTTATTTTGTTCTCACATTCTTTCTTGTAAGTCCTCCCTCACAGTGGCACAGTTGAATGGGAGGCTCATTATGCAGCTCATTATGCAGGCCTTTGTCTTCTCAGGTGTAAATCACAATGATATTCATGATAGTTGACGCCTACTCGCATATGACTTTTACCAACAAAAAGTGTTTTAGAAAATTTAAATCAATATATTGTTTTCTGTGAGTGAGTGAACAAGATGATTTTCACATCATTCAGAAAGAAAAATTCTAGGCTACAAGCTCCAGTTCTCAACTTTTCCGGCAACCAATTTTATGTATGTGTTTTATTGCCTTATTCAAGTGATTTAAATTTTTAGTTTTTCACTAACCATGCATAACATTTTTTTTCTCAAAAATACAATCATGTACATGCATGCATTTCACATATTATTATAGCCCAGTTTGTGCTGATTACAGTGATATTAGACTTTACCCATTTAGATATTTATAAGAAACTGAAAAAAGCACAAATGTCAGGGCATGACAAAACTTCTCAAGGCCCCAAAAATACCCTTAGACTCCAGAGGGTTAATTAAATGGAACCGATTCTTTTCCCTCAGTCCCTCTGCACCTGAAAGTTGCCCAACATCAGCAACGACAATGATGCAGACACAACCACAATTGGCATTTTGTACTTGCCTTTTCTCTTACAGTGAGAAAATTGACAAGGGTTTAAGCTCAAACTCCAAAGTTGGTACACAGGGAATCTCATAGCAACACAAATAATAATCCACAGTTTCTGCCACACTTGGATGCATTTGTTTCTTATGCACAATCTCATTTTATTACACAACTGGTGATGGTCTACTGTTAAGGGTTTTTACTGTTTATTTTATCTATATATTTATTACTTTTTGTTCTCTACATATTATCTGGTGTCTTAAAGAGCTGCTAACACTATTTTGGTGTTCTTTACAACTGGTGCACACGATGCCAATAAATATTAATTCATTCATTGATTCATCCTTTTTTCTTTTCAAATAAATTTAGCAAATATGTCTGAAAATTCAAAATCATCAGGATTACGGTGTACGTGGGATATATTTTTTAGCCTCTGTTCTGCACAGAGGCAATGCAAGGCAATGTAATTAGAGTAGACCTGTTCCAAATTATAGAAAATATGAATATGCACAGTGGGCCATGTGTGCGCTGTATAATATGCCATGCTTTATTTGGATGCTGAGGTTTTCTTCAGCTAGAGATCATGAGCAGTCATTCATGATTATGGTTTTGCAAGGAGGTCTGGATTACTTCATATGTGTCAGATAAATGATATGTATCACTGGGTGGCTGAGCCACACACCTCACTAATGACATGTACATTTGCACTAACTGAACATGATGTTGATTCGCTATATAACATTGTATGTCCACATTTGCCCATCCAAGAATAGAGGGCTGTATGATAATCACTAGGCACTATTTGACCAATGAGAGTTACACAAGACTCTGGTGAGCTCTCCCTCTGATGTCATTGCTCCAGGCGCTGGGCTTTGACTGAGCCTTTCCCCCTTTTTTGCCACTTCCCTACTCAATTATTCAGTACTTAAAATAAAAAAGGTCAGAAAGTAGAATACTGAGCAATTCATGGGTTCAAGACCTTCTAAGATCACAGGGAAACCTCTGCTTAACCTCCCTTGAAGTAGTGAACACAGGGGATGGAAGGGATTTTTGGTTCTGGGATATGATAGCTAGCCCTTGATCAATAGTGAATTTCTGTTGTGTCCACTGGGAGTCACTGGATCAATATGGTTCCCAGACCAATTGTCCATGGCGAATTAGATGTGTTTTGAAATGTTAGTTCTGTATGAGGCATAGGCAGAAGCAAATGTATTTTGATCAAACAAATAAAAGAAAAAAATTTTTTTTATAAAGAAATACATCGAGAAATACAACACAAAATATGAATATTACACTGGTATCAGAGAAAAGGTGGAATGGCGTGATCTGTGCATTTGCCTTTTCATACTCCGTACCCACTGTAGTATATTTATTCACGTTTAACGATCCCGCGACTATGACGAGTGGGGATTTTCATAAGGACTTCATCTTCAGCCTTTAACACAAGACTAGGAGATGTTACTATAATAACTGCATAACTGACTGCTTTTTTATGCCGACAGCATTGGCATGGTGAATATGTGGCCATCTTTTGCTTGTCCTCAGAGACCGTTTACAAAGCTCAAGCCTCTAGCATCATTACTGGGTTGCAGTAAGTGACACCAGCAGCAGTGAGATAAATACAGCCATCACCGCTGACACATTTGCAGCATTTGCTGACTGCCCCATGGATAGATGAGACCTGTGACTTAATGCTATAATTATTAACTAATTGTCTTTAACCTCACAAACAGTGTTCAGCCACATTATGTAAAGGAGTCAGGGATGTGTAATGACAGTGTAATCCATCACAGCACCGGGGGGTGGGGGTGGGGGGCATGGGGAATGCTTCTAATGAGATTTCATTTGAGTATGGCAAATCTGCAGAATGCATAGATAGAAGCAACATTAAGCTAATTGGGAGATGAGTGCCTTGGTGTAAAAGTGCTTCTAATGGCAGGTTTGTTGCCTGACTAATGCAAGGGAGTTGGCTAAAGACCTGAGGCTGATTTGTGGGCAGACATACTAATATTTTATCGTACCAGTCAATCTAAATGTAGCACCCCCTTTAGTTTTGGTTTCCATCCAGTATAATATTTCTTGAATCGAGAACTGAATGCTTGATAAAATATAGCTATGGGAAAGAGCTATTGCAACAATGAAAGATTCTTAAATGTAACCAAAAGCACATGATGTTTTTCTCCTTTTCACACAGTCTGGACCTTTTCTGTAGCTTTGGCTTTCTCAGGTCCAGGCGTCTCTGGAACTGTGGATGGGTGTATTTGCATAGCCTCTCTTACACAGAGCGCCGTCAGTGACCTGTGTCATGACAGCTGGCTGGCCCAACTGTTTCTAACCAGCTCCATTTGCTAAACATTACAGTCTAATGTCTTCTCTTGCCTTATACTCTGATTGAAAATTGTGAAAAAATTAGCTAAACTCATAAGTGATACTTGGCCATGTCACATTTGTATAAAAAGCCCAGTGTTGAATAGTGGCAGCGGTACAAATGGTCGAAGGTCTTTCTTACTGAACTTATGAATGCAAATGACACTGTTTGAAAATAACTGTACTCTGGCTGCTCTCAGGCAGCTCTGAGCATTTATAGTTAGACATCAACGCCTTAGCAAACAGTTAGTAAACAACACCTGCTTTTGGATTATTGCAGTTAATCTTATTCTTTGAACCAGTCACTAACTATCATTATGAACTGGGACAGTTTTTCAAAGATCACCCTGCAGCCCAAGACCGGTTGCCCACTGAAGCTAAGCAGGGCTGAGCCTGGTCAGTACCTGTATGGGAGACTCTGCTCCTGGAAGAGGTGCTAGTGAGGCCAGCAGGGGGCGCTTAACCGTGTGCTCTGTGTGGCTCCTAATGCCCCAGTGTAGTGATGGGGACACAATACTGTCAACAAGCACCGTCCTTCAGATGAGACGTTAAACCGAGGTCCTGACTCTCTGTGGTCATTAAAATCCCAGGATATCACACAGAAAGGGTAGAGGTATGACCTCGACATCCTGGCTAAATTCACCCATTGGCCTCCGACCATCATGGCCTCCTAACCATCCCCATACACTGATTGGCTTCATCACGCTGTCTCCTCTCCACCAATAAGCTGGTGTGTGGTGGGCATTCTGGCACAATATGGCTGCCACCGCATCATCCAGGTGGGTGCTGCACACTGGTGGTGGTTGAGGAGATAACCCCCTTCTATGTAAAATGCTTTGAGTGTAAATGTAAATGTAAGGAATTATTATTATTATTAAAGATGTAACAACACTGTGGGGCTGTATTAATTAGTTATGGTTAAAATATTGCATTAAAATGATTATTGCATTTCACGCACCTACCCCAAACTTAACTAACCATTTTACATTTCATACAGATTAGAGAGATTTGGGCTCAAATACCCCTGTATAAGTTATTGTCTCATATTTATATCATATAATATAGTTACGCAATATCACACATACAGTGAGTGCTGGATAACAATGATACAAGGGCAGTTTTTGTCCAAAATAGCACAAGTGCAAATGTGATATTGATTTTAAAGTGAAAGTGACGTATACATTCTGCTTATGGGTAATATTTCATAGTAATTTGTACAGATAGCACACATACATCAATCAATCAATCAATCACATTTATTTATATAGTGCTTTAAACAAAATACATTGCGTCAAAGCACTGAACAACATTCATTTGGAAAACATATGAGGTGTCTGTTTGCTCATATTCTGTATATCTCTAAAATGTTTCCTGGGTCCCACTTTATATTGTGTCCCTAATACCTGTGTACTTACATAGTAACTAGTAACAGTAATAGTGTGCGTAGTATGTAACCACAGTGTAAGTACACAGCTGTAAGGTTTGTGTAATTACACATATATGACAGTCCAATGAATGGTATGTGTAAGTACAAATGTGCAATAGGACGTTTACAAATCCCTAAACCTACCCATGTCCACCCCCTGGATCAAATGGTTCCAATTACAAAATTCCAATTCCATGTTGTTGCAAAATGTAGTTATATAATTCCTGTTACACGAGTACTTAGTGAAGTGTAAAAAGTGTTGTTACCAATGTACTGTTACACAAGCCACCCTGAGGGTTGTTACATGTGTGCAGTTACATAAATATTACAGCTGTAGATACTATGTACCAATGTGTACTTACACTGTGGTTACATACTACTATTTACACATGTAGTTACTATGTAAGTACACAGGTATTAGGGACACAATATAAACTGGAACCAGAACCTTCATCAGATGTACACACATAGGTACTTTCCTGATGTTCTTTAGCAGACTTTTAGCAGACCATTTGTGTGAATATGCATGACATGCATTTTAGAAATGTAAAGACTGAAGGAAGGTGATGAACATCTAGAAGTAAGAAAATAGACAGAAAGAGCAGAACTAAGGAGAGAATTGCTTAAATATTCCACACAGTATTTATTTTTTAAAACATTTTTTAGTACCATTTAAAAATTCACTTTGTAATTTGCTTTTTTCCCTTTTACTTACATCAAATTGAAATACAGGAGTTCAAACCACAGTGCCATAAAAAATAATATTGTTGAGGCTGAAATTTAAAGTCTTACCTCCAGGCTAAACTCATACTCAAACACAGAATGAAAGTGTAAAATGTGTTTAATGTATATTTAACAACAAATACCCCAGTGACTATTGATGTGCTGTCTCTGAAGAATTTATCTTGCTTAAATTTCTGAGGCCATGCTGTTGTGAAACCATTCTGTATTCCCACCTCTCATTCTCTCTTACTATCTGCTCTTTTCTTTACTTTCTCTCATTCTCTCTCCCACTCTCTTTAAACATTTATTCTCTGTCTGCGCCTTAAAGGCCCTTTGTGCTTTGTGCTGTTGATTTTTACAGCTCTTAAAATCCAGAGTAACCATTTATCATTCATAGAGCCTAGCAGCCTAGGGCAGACAAAGCCTTGCCTTGTGTCATCTCTAATTGTCATCAGAACAACCATTGCTCCCTTGATGTTGCCTTGTTCTGTGTTAAGGGTAAACTGGATCACGTATGAGAAGAGCAAACTAATCTTCTATCCCTTTAAACTGGAAGTGCCATTCATAAACTCTCATGGAAGGATGAGCAGAGCAGCACACTTTTGGTACCACAGCCAAATACCATTGAACAATTACAGACGGTTTATAAATAGTACATGAAATGCCTGCTACTCTACATGGCTTTAAAAGCCTACTTGGTCACATGAAGATGATCTTGGTGGTTAGGCAATTTATAACAGTTGATTAATTTTCAAACTTGTTATTCTCGTTTTCACATTTCGGTAGCATTTATGGAGCACAGTAACTTAATGTCAGGAAACATACTTCAGAGTCAAATAATGCAGGTACCAGAGAAGGAACAGAACAAATTTTATGTATCAAAGTTACAAGCCTGACCACAACACTGAAAAAATTCTGCCAAGATTCCATTCCCAGAATCTCTTGCCATGTCTCAGCATCTGGCAATGGGCAAGTGTGTAAAGCTCAAACTGTTTTATTTTTCAGTGGTTAATAATACCATTACTTTGAATTCTGGCCAAAGAACAAGCTCCTTGGAAGTGCTGCTTATTTTTCCTCCTGGAGCAATGCTGCTCTCTCAAGATGGAAACTTCCCACATCCCATGGATCTGTTTCTGCAAAATGAATGAATGAATGAATGGATATCTAATAAACAAACAAACCAAACAACCAAGGCCATTTTATGATATGTTGAGATTTACATCATTTCAGACTTGTGTGCCTGAAGGCAAACAGTATATAAGATATAAGTTGACACCATCTTCTTGATAAAGAATGCTTTCAAATTAATATTTAATCTAGTTTGAGACATGCATCCCCTAAACTCCAATTAAAGCCTGGCTCACACTGTGCGATTTTGGCCACTATTTAGTTGTCTGAGACAAATTTTGAAAATCCTAAAAGATTCCTATAATCCTAGGCTAAAATCTGTAGTCTTTGATCGTTAGTTTGACTTTAAGAAGGTTTGCCGTACAGTCCTGCAGTGTGACATCTCTTACGACAAACGTCAAACTAGCTTTGTTTTTTCAAGACAAGTCATGATCAAAATTAATGCTAGACATTCCTTCTAACCGCATAAACTCCGGTGCTCTCATCCTTTGCTCACGGAATTCATATGATTCGTTGCCTTTGCTATGATAAACACTGCCATTTCATGTGGGTTTGTAGTGCTGCTTACACTATTCTGCATAAATAAGCTGGTATTGATGCCATTCATTTACCTTTAATGATAGCCAACATTATAGATCCACGTGCAATGCAGCTCGTAGTCACTGGACGTGTTTGGGTTGATGATATAGAACTCCGGACAAGTTTTCTTGCACGCACCCATTTTTAACACGTCTTGACTAACCTACAGTATGACATTAATGATAACTGAGATCCCACTGTGTGACATGATCGTCATGTTCATACAAGTACAATCCTAAAGGACTTTTAAAAAAATCGTACAGCTTGAGCCCTGCTTAACATAAAGCTCAGGTAATACTGATCTGCATCCTGCCTCATAAAAGTAATGCAAGATTGCTGTCACCTCAAAGGCTTATTTAAACCCAGTTAAAAAAACATGAGCCGCTTATTTTTTTTGTCCAACATTGCCACCACAAAAATGAAAATTGTTTTAAAACTGACTTGTTTAGATTTTGTGAAGTTGTGAATATACCCTTTGAAATACTGATATATTTTAAGACCGTATCTGACGCAAAATTCAAGGCAGATATTATTACTGCATTTACAGTCTGTCAGAAATCAGTGGATAATTGTGAAAGAGGCAGCTGTCCTCTCACATCTTCTGAGAAGTTTTGTTCGTTGACATACACCAAATAGATTGGTGTCTTGTCTGCAGCTAATAAATGAACACTGGTGGCTTCTATTATTTGGCTAAAGTTATTTGCATGGTTAGAAAAGACAAGGTGGATGAAGCCTATATATTGTCAGTTGAAAACGCTATTAACACTCTTTATATATATTGTTTCATGTGTGCTCTTGTTGATGATATTTCCTCAATCTTATTCCACCACTTATATCTTCTCTGACACTATGCAGAATAAAAGTATTTATTCTTTTGTTTTTATCTTTTCTCTGATATGGCTTCTAGGATGCTGCAGGCAAGGTTCTGGACAGATGGACTATAATGTCCCGGGAAGAGGAGATCATTACTCTTCAACAGTTTCTGCGCTTTGGTGAAACCAAGTCTATTGTGGAACTGATGGCCATCCAGGAAAAGGAGGGTCAGGCCGTCACAGTGCCCTCGTCAAAGACTGACTCTGGAATCAGAACTTTCATTGAAAGCAACAATCGCACACGTAGTCCTGGCCTTCTGTCACACCTAGAGAACAACAGCCCCTCTAGCATTCACCATTTTGAAAACATCCCAAACAGTTTGGCCTTCTTGCTGCCCTTTCAGTACATCAACCCAGTGTCAGCCCCCATGTTAGGGCTGCCACCAAATGGTCTGACCATTGAGCAATCAGGTCTCAGAATGCGAGAGCCAAATCTGCCCAATCAGAGTGAGCCAGTGGAGACCAGTGAATCTGAAGTGTCCCTTTCACCATTTCGTAGCGGTCAAAGTCCCAGTCGCGGAACAATGGGAACCTTACCCAATGCCATTGAACCTAAGACAGAACCCAACAGAGCTTCCCCCATCTCTCCAACACCATCTACACAGCAGTCCCAGCAACCGCAGACACCAACGCAGCAAGCGCAGGGGCAGCAACAGCAGCAGTCGAGCAATCTGAACCACCACCAGATCCATCACCATTTCGAAAAGAACGAACAATCGAAAAACATTACACACTCTTCTTTCTCTTCCAAAATGCATCGCATGCGTCGTATGGGTGCAACCTCACGTAAGGGTCGTGTCTGCTGCAACTCCTGTGGCAAGACTTTCTATGATAAGGGTACTCTAAAGATCCACTACAATGCTGTGCATCTGAAGATTAAGCATCGTTGTACTATTGAAGGCTGCAATATGGTCTTCAGCTCATTGCGAAGTCGTAACCGCCATAGCGCTAATCCCAATCCTCGGCTACATATGCCCATGTTGAGGAACAACCGGGACAAGGATCTCATTCGCTCCAGTTCTGGGACAGCAACACCTGTCATATCAAGCTGCAAAAGTGGCTTCAATCTGACCAGCCCCGGTCGGCCACCGCTAAGCTTTGCCACACCTCCTCTTGATGCCATGATACAGTCCCCTCTGCAGAGCCCTCTTGTTTTTCCTTCCCTGAAGTCTGTGCAGCCAGTGCAACCTGTGCCACCCTTCTATCGCACACTGCTCTCTCCCGCTGACCTAGTTAGTCCCCCAGTCTCACTGCCCACCAGTCCAATTTTACCTACCACAACCAACAGCACATCTCTGACGGACCAGCAACAGATGTTAACTGCTAGCTCCCACAATATGCATGCATATGAAACTTCGATGTTTTCTCATCGCCTGCCCACAACACCCAGTACCCAAGATTCCGTGACTCTGGACCCTATGCCTAAAAAGAAGCCTCGCAAGTCCAGCATGCCAGTAAAGATAGAGAAAGAAGTGATAGATGTGGCAGATGATTATGAGGACAAAGATGATGATGATGATGAAGATAGCTGTCACCATCACCACCATCAGCCATCAAACATCCATAACAATGTCAATGGCAACTGCAACAACAACAATAACAGCAGCAGCAGCAGCAGCAGTCATCATTGTGAAGGTAGTGGACACCAGTCTCCACTGCAGGATGAAATGAGTCCCAGTCTAGCCCTTAGAGGCATGCTCCATCCCGACCAAGAAGTTTGCAGTGGGAGTCACGGTAGTAGAGGTCATGGCGACCTGCGCTGTATTGACAGCTTTACCTCTGAGGACCAAGATCATGAGCGTGACTTTGAAAATGAGTCAGAGACATCTGAATCCAAGATGCTGTACCGCGATGAGCTGATGGACCCGGACGTACATCAGCCTGCCATGGACAGAAAAATTAGCAAGGAACACCGGGGGCCAGAAGATGAGGGACACCTACAGAAAGATTTGGAGGACCAATCCCATTCCCCACCCACCCAACACCAGCCAGTTATCAAAATCAAGGAAGAGATCAACGATCCTACTTATGACATGTTCTGCATGGGTCAGTATAGCCTTTACAATGGGGGAATGGCAGCTGCTGCCGCCGCCGCTGCCAGCATGGCTGCTTTACATGAAAGTTTCATCTCCTCTATGAGCTATGGATCAAGCCCACCAAAATTCCCTTCTCAATCCCCTGACGGAGAACTCTGCTCCAGTCCTGATCCGAAGATCTGCTATGTCTGCAAAAAGAGCTTTAAAAGTTCATACAGTGTCAAACTGCATTACAAGAATGTGCACCTAAAAGAGATGCATGTGTGTACTGTGGCTGGATGCAATGCTGCTTTCCCTTCTCGACGGAGCAGAGATAGGTGAGACAAATAACTGTCATTTTCCATTGAAATCTTATTCTTATTCTATAAATCTTAAACTTATAAACCTGCAGATTAGATGTGAATATATTGTTTTAAACAATAATGAAACAAAATTTGCATAACTCACTACACTGTACTATACTATTTTTAAATGCATTATTTATTTCAAATGATATCCATTTAAAGGTAGTTCCATCATGACCATTATTTTTTATGTTGCATGAAATAGAGATATAACCTGTCTGGGGAACCAGTTTAATTTTCATTCATTATTAGTGCATGTTTTGGGGGAGTAAGGTGGGGGGCTAATTATGCTTTAACAGGAAGAACATGTGTTGATTGTACATTTCTGCAGACACTTATTTAATGCATTAATGTGCTGTTTACCTGTACATGCTCACCTGTCACACACAGGTAGACATGCATACATTAGCAGAGGTTGAAGCTTGTCAAACCACTGCATTCATTAGCGCATCAGGAGGTGCAGCTATCACTCACTGCTAGTTAACACATTTACCATAAACAGTCCCAAAATACATGTATGCTAGAGGGCAAGCCACAAACCTCTCTTCACTCAAATGTAGACTCTCCTAAGGTAATTGTTTTGGCTCTGCAATTAAAATGGGTAACACTTTATCTTGATAGTCCACTTTCTACTAACTACATGTACAATACCTTTGCTACTCCATGTCAGCTAGCAGTCATTACAGTATTAGCCGACTGTTTGCTTAATATCTGCTCACACTTTATTTTGATGGATATTCTACTGATTATAAGTCACTTTGCAGGTATGACAAAATATTATACCAACCCTAACCATAACATTCTACTGATACTCCAGTGAGAGTTAGCTGACTTGTTGTCACAAAGTTACTTATGGTTATTAGTAATATAATTTAGCTGAAAGTTACACTAATTTGTTTCATTTAGTGGCCCGTTTACACACTTGCATACTGTACATCAATGCATGCAGTCTTTATATTTTACACCTCAAGGAAGTGGCAAAATAAAGTAATATAAAAAGTATTGACAGACATGCACATTCAAACTTGAATCCATCTCAAGTCAACATTCACTGATGTGGAGTGAGACGAAAGCAGTGTCAGAGCAGCCCATGTCAGAGAGAGCATTCTAGACATAGTTAAGTACTATATATTTTTAGTACTTGAGAGAGAGAAATAAACCTCATCCATCTCATTCACTCCAGAGGAAAGAGAGATAAGAGCCTGTCTCTTCTCACCCTCTCTGGTCACAAGTGGCATTTTTATTTAGATAACAAATGATAGATGACATTTAAATTTACATTTGTGTGTACTTGTGTGTGTGTTTATTCGTGCACAATTATTCCACTTTACTTGAAACTGAAAAGCTAAGGTGTAGCCACCCCTGATATCTTCCTTGCATTTGTTGAGTTCCTGTGAGGAGTGGCACCTGATCCCAGCCGTTTGTTTATTAGTGTTACAGTGTAAACATCATTGGGGAGTGGAGTAGAAATTTGAGTAGCAAGATGTTTGTGAGCCACTGCTTTCGTACTGAAGTGCTGCAGTAACTTCCTTCCACCTGTGGAGGGAAGAATGATTTGTTTTTAATGTGAGTCATCCCTGCCAGCAGAAGTGGAGAACAAAGGTTTGGGGATGTTCCTCTAGTCTAGAAGGCTAGAGAAACAGAGTACCCAAAGCAGAGCAGTTTGAAGATTGAGTATATGGAATATCAATCAAATCAACTCAAGAACTGAAATTCAAAAGGGTTTAGGTAACACTTTTATTTGTGACCTGGACCACAAAACCAGTCTTAAGTTGCTAGGGTATATTTGTAGCAAAAGCCCAAAAAAAAAAAAAACCTTGTATGGGTCAAAATTAGATTTTTTTTTCTTCTGCCAAACATTATTAGGATATTGAGTAAAGATTATGTTCCATGAAGATATTTTGTAATTTTCCTACCGTAATTATATAAAAACTAAAAAAAATGTATTAATAATATGCATTGCTAAGAACTCATTTGGACCACTTCAAGTATACTTAAGTATTTCGATTTTTTGCACCCTCAGATTCAAGATTTTAAAATAGTTGTATCTCGGCCAAATATTGTCCGATCCTACTTAAGCATACATGAATGGAAAGCGTATTTATACAGCTTTCAGATTCTTTATAAATCTCAATTTCAAATTTCAATTTCAGTTTTGTGGTCCAGGGTCATATTTACAGTGTCCTTGTTACAGTATAATTATATGTTTAATTACTGAATTAACTACACGTACTTACTATATGGTTGAAGTTTGGTTTATTGTTAGTTGCATGTAATTATGCATACTTCTTGTTATTAATTTTGTAAGTATATTTAGTAACGTGTAACAAAGACAGTGTAAAATGAAGTGTAAAAGAGTTTACATACTGTAAGTAGTATACATGTAGGAAAAACATGTATGATAATGTATATCATATGATAATAGAATATTACAATATAGTATTTGATAGAAATATTTTCATTGATATTCAGGTCAATGCCCTTGCTGATACAGTATACTGGTAAAAAAAAAAAAAAAAATTATAGCCTGATTGCGCAGTAAGTCGCTTTGGGTAAAAGTTTCTGCTAAATGTATGTAATGTATGTATCATTGCATTTTAAGATCAGAGATTATGCAGTAGGGTTAAAAAGAACACTAGTTGTGTGTTATGAAAATGTATTTAAAAATCCACATTTATTATAATTTCATGTATATTTTCAAATATGTTCTAATGCTGTCACTGTAAACTCTCTAATATGTAAACCATACACCTTCCTATGTCAATATATACTAGTCAGTATCATTGTTTTACATGACCAAAATTTGCTTATTAAAATTCCTTCAATAATTTAAAGTTTGAAAATAATTTAAGTTCATAAAATGTAATTATTTGAATACTCCTTTTTAAGTAAAATTTATTTTTATAGCACATTCCAAGAGCAGGTGTCACAAAGAGCTTAACATCAAAATTGTCAAATTAAATTTAAAAATAGAGATGACAATTAAAATAAAATAAAAAACAGATTAGACAAAAGCAAGTTTGAACAAGTGAGTTTTCTGCTGATTTTGTCCACAGATCTCAGTTTCAGAGGAAGAGCTCTGAAATTGGGATTACGTGAGATCTCTTTGATGACTTAGTTAAAAGCTTAACAGCTACTTTTTGATCCACTTGTAAAGGTTTCAGGGATGAATTAATAAGACAAGTAAAAAGAGATTTACAATAATCAGTCAAGTCAGGATAAAATAACACATTACACATTTTACAGTTGTACACATTGAACAATTTAATTGTCTAGCAAAATTTCTAATTTGAAATGGATCCATCAAAAGCTGATGATAGATAGATAGATAGATAGATAGATAGATAGATAGATAGATAGATAGATAGATAGATAGATAGATAGATAGATAGATAGATAGATCGATGGATAGATGGATAGATGGATGCATGGATGGACAGAAAATCAGTCTGAACATAGCTGGTTTAAAATCCAGATAAGAAATGCTGATGTGGGATCTAAATTCAGTGTTAACAGACTCCGCCACACCGACTTTTAAATGAGCTCTTGACATCCCAGAATAAGAAGTCGATTTCATAAATTGCATCCTGTTCAGGTATCTCAGAAAAGCATCTGTTTCTGCTTTAAAATGAATAAACATTTGCTAAAGGATGCCATTATAATAATAATAATAATAATAATAAAATAAAAAAAATTTGTAATGAAATATCAGGGATGTGATCTCCCTCACTTTTGCTAATGACCCTGAGTGTCTGACTGGCTCCAGATTCCCATGGTGCGCTAATATTCAGTCTTCGGTCCCACACAAGCCAACTGTGGTTAGGGAGAGTGAAGGTTAATTATATCTTCCCATTCCTCTCCTCTCTTCCTGTGGTGTTGAGACATGTGATGTCAGGCGTAGAGAATTCAGAACTCCAGACTATGACTAGACTTTGTCATTTGTGTTTGTTGAATATTCTCAGCTATTGATGGCCTTGACACAGAGAAAGTGATCTGATCTTCAGCTACCCACTAGACATTAGAGGAAAAGATAAAGACAAAACAAAGCACCTCATCATCTAATGCGGCTCTCTTTCCCTTTGCAATTGAGTATTACAACTCATTTCACAAATGTGCACACTTGGCAGGAACTGAAAGGGCCATCAAATCCTAAAGATGATTAACATTCTCGAGACAAGACACATTAAGAGCCATACCTCTCGCCTCCTCTGCAGAGCAAAAAAATGGATTCTCAGGAGAAGCTGCCTCAAGCTTTGGGCAAATTAGTTTGGCTGCCACATTAGAGGTCGACAGGGAGGGAGGCAGAGCGAGCAGTGGGGGTGTTGGGGGATGGAGCCGGGGACTGAGGGGCAGAACTGAGCTGTGGCCTGAAATGGGGTTGCAGGGGAGAAGGAAATGAGGCAGAAAGGCTTTACCTGATAAATGAAAGTGTAGACTCTCTACCATGCAGTATTAGGTCTTGGCCTTTGGATTTTTCCACTTTTAGTCAAAATAAACCAACTGAAATCGATTGTTTGCCTAGTTCCATTAAAGCTTTGGTGATATTATTTATTATTAATATTAATTTGTCCTTTTCTTAGACCCTTTATGACCTAATGAAGATCTTCAATATCTTATGTATTAGTTTTGAGATAACATATAAACTAGTGTATTTTTCTAAACATTGTAAAAACTAAATAAATAAATAAATAAAATAAAAATTCTTAGAAAATGGAAAAATTTAAAATTTGCAGTCTCTCTCTTCTGAGGACAGGGATCCCTAAAATGTGTAAAACTAAATGCGTTCTTGATCAAGAAGTCCTTTTGTAAGTACCAATTATTTCAGACTAATAGCGGTTAACAAAGAGTGAACCATGAGTTGTCTGTGTGTTTGTGCTTCTCAAATGTGTATAACTTATTTAGTTTCCCAGCTGTAAGTTGTTTGCGAAGGAAGTGGCTGCAGTATATTAATTTTAAAAAGCAACTGTAACAGTCCTGCGTTGTGCTCGCTATACTATTATTTCAATGTAAAATCGAAAGGTTGCCTGTAGATACAACATACAGTAGTTTACAGTTACAAATAATTTAAAGCATACCACTGAGACATGTCATCACTGTTTGTCATTAGATCTGTCACCTATGGATCTCGGCTCAAATTGATTTGTAGGTTAAATTGGTGGCAAGAAGTCCTCCAAAATTAAATTAAGTGTCTTCTGTCAAGTGCATCTTTGCCAAGCTGTGCTGTTAACTAGACACTATTGGCAAATCTTTTTTTTTTTTTTTTGCCAATTGAAGCACTCCCGAATCCTTTTAATAGGAAACATGTCAACACATCACTGTGCTCATCAAGCCACTTCACTGGGATTTAACATAGCATAAATACATTATAGTTAAGACCACAGTAATATCATATCGTAATAACATCATGCAGCATGCCAGTGTGTTTAGATGCCAATTAGTCATGTCAGCCTAGAG
The DNA here is from genome assembly GCF_023724105.1 of Carassius gibelio. Taxonomy (NCBI): domain Eukaryota; kingdom Metazoa; phylum Chordata; class Actinopteri; order Cypriniformes; family Cyprinidae; genus Carassius; species Carassius gibelio. The sequence goes on along the minus strand of NC_068371.1, from coordinate 2,078,982 downwards.
CTTATGAGCAGTGTGAGGGTGCAATTTCCAGGGATAGTCACATGCTGCAAAAGGAGCCGTCGACTTAAGCATCATCAACTGCATAACAAATGACTGTCACAATGAACAAGTTTTAATAACTGCTAAAAGTTCCCCCAAATACAGCTAGCTACCCCCTTAGGCATTTTAAAGATATCATTGATAATAGTTAATTGTTTCCTGTCAGAACTTTCTTAAAACATTAAACTGGTCTGATATTGAATAAATAAGCAAAATACGATAACAATCAGCTATGTGTATCATGCCTATTATCAGTTGATCACCACATGCTGCTCTCTTCAATGTTGATGATGATGCTTTGGTGGTCCACTCCTCTATACCTTTATCACCAGAAAGGGTCCCTCTATTGAATTTATTTTCACTTCTTGCAGGAGAATGTCGGATAGGGAACTAAATAATTAAAGAAAAGGGACCCTTTTTGACTGCATCAACCATGGCACTGCTGGTAAGCTCTACAATACATTGTACAATCTATTTCTCAGTCACATTTAGGTGATTATTTAAGTTACTTTTAGCCCTTCTGCATGGCCTGGGATTCCTTGGGTTTTTATTTTTATTTTATTTTGTTGTTTTCTTGTGTCTACATTTGTTTAATAATAGATTGAAATGTGGTAGGCAGTTGTTTTATGGCGCTCACAGAGGCTCAGTCACAAAGATATCTTGGTTGCTTTATTTTGGTTTTGTTACTTCATTTTTTTAGCCAATTCTACATCGATATTTATGCTATTGTTGGCTGAACATCATGAGGACTGACTTATTGCATGGTCTCATATTTGAGGAAATTATTTGAGGCAGTTGTCTAGAGGCAGAGCAGATGTAAGAATATAAGTCAAGCTTTAGATGAAATGGGGTAAAGTCACTTCCTCTTACTGTGTGTTACGTGATCCTGGACTGGGGTGAGAGAAAGCCCATCTTTATTAAAGTGAAGCCTAAATTAACAATATGCTTATGGGTCTCGATTAAGCTATCTTCAGGAGTGAGTCAATGTGCTAATGCTGTTCAAGTCTGAGTTAATATGCTATTGAGTTTCCCTCGATTATTGCATTACCATGGCTCAAATCAATTGATAAACTCCCATTCAATGTGGTGGAGTATTTAATTGAGTCAGAGTCAATTGCATTTGTGCATGCCTGCAGACATGCTGACAGGAGTAAACACTTTAGCAGGATACAGTTTAAGCTGTGTTAGAGTTATTGAACTCTCTGCTGCGTCAGACAGTAGTGTGCTCTAACACACATCCATGCAGTCACTCAAATAAAAGCATGAAAATATAGAAAGTGTGATTTTTTTTTCTTCTTTTTTCTGTATGTATGTATGTATGTTTGAAGATCTTTATATATTTTCAGTTCAAATAAACTGCTACAGAACCCTATCCTCTCTTCCCTACAGACATAGCTCCAACATCAACCTGCACCGTAAACTACTGACCAAAGAGCTGGATGAAATTGTCCTGGATCCCCAGCTTACGACTTTGCCTAAAGAGCTACGTGCTGAGTTCCTGTCTACGATCTATGCTGACCACCATCTGGGACTGGAGGGGGTAGGGAATGCTGGACCACCACGAGGCAGAGGACATGAGGGAATGAGATCCCCAGTAACTAGAGAATATTCACACAGCAACGGCTACTGCCATGGCCCCAGTGAGGACTACATGGTGCTGGACCTGAGCACCACCTCTAGCGTGCAGTCAAGCGGCAGCGTGCAATCCTCACAGGAGTCTGATGAGGGCAGCGATGAGGGCATCCTGCTGGATGACCTGGAGGGTGCTAGTGACAATGAGGACTGCACGCCTAGTACTGTGGCTAAGACACTACATATGGAGGGAAAAGATAGTGAGGACGCCAGGAAGGAAGGAAGAGAAGGAGCCACAGAGGAGGGGTTTCTACGCTGTGACCCTTCGTTCTCACCATCCTTCTTGGCATCCAGTGGAGGTAATAGCACAGGAGGCATCCTTTGCACCATCTGCCACAAACTGTACAGTAACAAAGGGACCCTTCGGGTGCACTACAAGACTGTCCACCTGCGTGAAATGCACAAATGCAAAATTCCTGGCTGTAACATGATGTTTTCTTCTGTGAGAAGCAGAAACAGACATAGCCAGAACCCAAACCTACACAAAAATGCCCCCTATACCACAATGATTGACTAGTCCAGACATCCCTGCCCACCACATTGCCTCAAGTTCCAAATGCTCCATGCAACAATCCCCTCTTTGTTCCCAGGCAACAATACCATAATGCTATAAAAACAGCATCATTTCTCTCCAAACATCTTTTCGAGTATGAAAAGTTAGAGCAGAATTGTGCCCTTTTGACATTTCCGTTTTTTTTTTTGTTTTGTTTTTTTTTTTGGACACAAAAGACTGAACACCATAGATCTGTCCATCCCTGACACAAACTTATTTTCAGTCTTTAATTTGTGACTCTTGCCTGCAGAAACGATAATGAGAAAAAAAAAAGAAAAAAAAAACGTATTTGTGTAATGATAGCTTTTAAAGAATTCCATACAAGAGCATGACTGGCTTAAAAATGTAAATACTAATGTTGTGAGGGGCTTTGGTGTGAAACCGTTGTATTGATGGTTGATATTTCTCTTTTTTGTTCATTTGTTTTTCTTTTAGTCTAATACTTTCATTTTAAAATTTAAGCAAGACAAAGTAGCATATGCATAGCTTGATTCATTTATATTGGCTTTAAAAATGTTTTACCTTAGAAAAGAAAAAGTAAAAACATGTGACTTGTGACTTGTTTTATCTACCTGTTAGATATACAGACGGAGCTGGCATGCTTTTAGCTCTGACAAAGTACCTTTTTTCTTTTATTTTCATGTTTATAGCTTTAGTACAAAAATTAAAAAAAAAAAAAAAAAATGAAAAGGAGAAAAAAAATATAATTTTGCACTTTGCATCTACACTAGTGGGACTTGTAATATTATTACAAGGATAACACTTTACAATGATGGTTGTCCAACGTGAAAGTGACATTTTTAAGGATACAGTGCCAAGTGATAGTTACTGTACCTTTAATAGACGTGTGCCAGATCTTTATATGAGAGTAATCTCATTTGACATGATTAAACCCAATATTCTTCCCATTTAGTAAGTGTTTCAGGTATATTCATTTGAATGCAGTAAATAAGTATTACTGACTCTGATCATATCATTTGAAGAGTATAAGTGTATGGTTACAGGCTGAATTAGCCCAGAGGTTAGGTAGAGAATCTTTCTACTGCATGTAGTATTACTTTAAAAGAGTTAGTAAGTGTCCTGTAATTTATTTTGTCTCTAAAATTTGATCAGTTTTATCATATAAAAATGGACATTTCATGGTGCCACACAAGAGAGGCTCTAAACTGTGACCAAAATCAAAGACGATCAGAAACTACACATTGAGAAGGAGTTTAGGCATTCAGTTCAGATGTTAATTTATAGCAGAACCTCTGAGAATCTCTGATATTTTCATCTTTATTTTGTTCCTGGCAAGTATTGTCTATTGGCCACACAATATCAAGACAACGAACCAAGCACTATTCAATTCGATCCAGTTAGTGGGTATTTTGAAATGAGTATTTATTTCTAGTTATCTGTTTATAATTAACTGAATGCAAATTAGCCATTTTAATGTCTGTTACTGTCATTTGTAATAAATTAAATGAAAGATAATTATGAATGAATGAAATGTAATTTACATTACTGAAACTCCATTTCGTTCAAAAGGTTATTAATGTTGGACAAATACTAGATGAGTTGCTCCCTCCTTTATGTGCAGTGACAGTAGCAGGCCTGATGGAAGGAATGAAGATTAAGAGATATTTGCAGCAGTGTGAGTCACTAAAAATCTGTTGTTACACAGAACCTGGAGATATTTCCACCACTGATCTGTCTAGGAATCAAATGTAAATTTGTTACATTCTGTGACTCAGAAAATGTTGCTGACAGTACTGCATCATCGAGAGAGAGCCAAGCTCTCCTTATGGTTTTCTCTTTTCCTTTCTTTCCTTCCTCTGTTTTCTCATGCTCTTCCACCACCCTATCCGCTGCCTCTTACCCCCATCACAACTGCTGACAGTGTGGGGGTCCTACAGGGATGCTGGCTAATAGTGTACGCTTAACTTCACCAGATGGCACACAACACAGTAAAGGACTTGTAATTGCCTGTTTATTCCATATAAAGGGAAAAATTGAGCACAAACAGCCAAGTTTCCCTCTAGAGTCACAGCAGTGTTCTACTTTCCTGCTCTCTGAAAGGCCTATGAAAGAGTGCCACTTCAGAGACATTTTAATGTTGGAAAAACAATGGCCAAAGTAGTTCATGCACCAATAACTAATCAATAAGATGACAGCAACATAAGGTTAACCTGTTACCCTCAAACAGAATGCACTTTTAAGACTGACAAAGGCCGGTGCTTTATTAAAACCCAAATAGTAATAATAATAATAACGATAATAATAATAATATTTATACGTATATAGATGGGTAACATGATATCACAAAGTGAAGGTTATCATCCTCATGGCCTCCATATTTTCCAGACTGTCAAACTAAAGACGTGTAGAGAGACACAGCATGGACACAAAGGAAAAGCTTTGTATTTCAATCTATTGAGGCTTCCAAATCTGAATCCCTGATTACATGCACATTGTGTTTCTATTAGCAATAAATGTGTCTTATAGTTATAAAAAAGTACAGTACATTGAATATCCAAATAATATATGAAGGGGAAATTAGGTCTTACAAAATGGGTTTTAGTGTCACTCATTTAACAAGAGATATGTATGACAGTAAGAAGGAAGGAGTGAAGAACCAAATGAAAATAAGCCAGAGTTTCTCAGGACATTCTGCTGTAATGTGCTGATCTTTGTTTGGAGAGTAAATTCCTTCTCTTGTACTGTAGGATCTCTGGTGGCCAGAGTTGGGCATTCATTAACTGTCCTGCATTGTCCGCATAGAGTTAGGCTTTTCCCATGGAACCGCTGGCTAAAAGAGTCTGTCAGCCTAAAATATTTCATTGCAGCTCTGAGGACAGGACCATCCCAGACTGTAGTATCACAAAATGTAGTATCTTGTGAAGGTGATCTTTAAGTTTGCTGTGTTAATGCCATTCCTTTGAGGACATGGAGTGATACAGGACAAAAATAAGATCAAATGGAATTGAAACTGCAGAATAGAAGACTTGTGTCAGGAAAAAATAAAAATAAACGTTGTGAAAGCAAACACAGATGAGCATTCTGATCAGTGTGATCAGTTACATGAAGATCAGTGATACAAAGGAAAGAAAAGGAAAGAAAAACCATAATCCATAATTCAGTACAAGTATGATATATTCTGTTCAACACAGACAATAATAAGCCTGAAATAATTGTTAAACTTTTCTTTTGTTCTAATTTGGTGTTTAATGTAGTTGTCTTGTTTGGTCGTCCTTTATTGCCAACTGAAGAAAAGTACATTAACAATAGAGGAAGTAAAAAAAAATTGTGTGAAAAAAAAAAGACTTACTAAGGGTGATTATTGATAGCCTAACAATGCTACTTTAGGTCTAAATTGTTTACTTTTGTCCCATGAGACAGTATGATGTCCTCCTTTAACGATTTTACATTTCTTGGAATATTTTGTATCATAACCTCTTTTTTTTTGGCATAAAATGCATATGGTTTTGGGCGTGTAAATGGAATTTTTGTACAAATCAGAATTCTTGTACAATTTTATATTAAAGATTTATGAGTCACTGGCACGTTGAAGTACTTTATTCTTTTGGATCAGACAATTACATTTATTTAGTTTATTTGCATTCTTCATTAAAATCAACACAGAAATGCCCTATTTATGTCAAAGAGTATTATTGAAATATGATACATCAAATCATATAGATTTACTTAAATTATTGAACAAAATCTTTGGAGCACACAAAATTTTATGCACAATACAACAATAATTTCTGGTGTGTTTGATGTTGTGGTACTGCACATAATGTGCATTTGATCTGCTACATCTTTCATCATCAGTTACATCTGTTTTGATGCGTTTTTGTGTCATTGTGCAGTGAATACAGCTAATCGGCAAAAGCTAACTAGAAAACTTTAAAGTCACGTAAGCTCATGTACTGTCAGCATGGAGTTTGGTTTGGTTAAGTTTTTGTTTGTGTCAGTATTATTAGCTTCTACAGTAGATTATTAAAATCTAATAATACATTATTAGTAGAAGTTCTACTAATAATGTACAGTATTGTTAGATTTTAATAATAGTTTAACAAATTTGATAATTTCTTTTATTTCAATTACTTTGGTTAAATATATTACTATAATAATATTGTCTATGTAAAATTCTTTTGAAACATGAATTATGTTTGATATGTTTGATATAATTGTTCAATTATATTTAATAATTCAAGTATATTTATTAAATAATAATGTACATCTGCTTGCGTTAATACAGCATCAGAATGAGTCAATAAAATTGAGGAGCAGGGTTAGCTGTCACCAAAGCATTGTGGACAATGCAAAGCAGGTTAACTTGAGATGATCATCGTGGTCCAAACACCATGGCTTGTGTAGATGATATAGTTTTCCGATGGACATGTCTGTTTTCAAGAAAATAAGTCTTTATGGAAGTATTATTTGCACAATATTACAATTTCTTAAATTGGACATGCATTTAATCATGTCTGACAATTTGACAAAAATGTTGTCAATACCATTAAAATTAAGATAAAAAAAAAGGTCTTTAAGTAAGAAATTACAGTTTTTGCATACTTATTATATAGGGCTTTATTAAACTATATGAAAATACAATGAATTTATATGCAATTTATATATATATATATATATATATATATATATATATATATATATATATATATATATATATATATATATATATATATATATATATATATAACAATGATATCTTAGATATCATCACTTTGCTGCAGAATTTCAACACCATTAATATAAATTCCATGTGACAGTATTAAATCTAAAGTACAGTTACAACGTGCAGGCCCTGACACATGTCTTCTAACCCCAATGGAATTCATAATGTCTATAAATGCTGATCCCCATGCATCTTTTTCATTATCAGTTTGAATATTAAAATCACCAACAATTAAGGTATACAGTAGCCAGTATGAACATCACATAATATTTATCATTAACACTTGTTTATCTGGATAATGTTTTATGAAGCACCATTGCTTCAAGCTAATTATACTTGAAACCAGATTTCTGAGAAATACTGAAAATATTAGTATAAATTGTAGCAACACCTCCCCCTTTACCTTTTGGAAACAGCTTATGTGTAAACAATATTCCTGGGGGATCCACCAGTTATCCCACAAAGACTGCTGTTGTGCTCACAGTGAGTAAAAAAAAAAAACTAATATTGAGAGATGGGGGGAAAACTATAATGTATATATGCAGTTTGTTGAATGTGGGTAATTTACTCCGTAATGTCCATGTGGAGCCGGGCAACAAACAAAGACGATGCAAGGATAGGCAATGGTTCTTCATGGTATGGAGTACAATCATGAATGGGACAGAAAGCATCTGCTTTGCCATCACATATCATCCTGATTCTAAAATTGTAAAATTCGAACTGGAGAAAAACAGCACCTGCTGGCCTGACGTTGATTGAATCTCTTAGCTCCCTGAATATATTCTAGATTCTTTTGGTCTGTGAGGACATGAAATGGATGTTGAGTACCATCCAGCCAATGTCCCCAATCCTTAAAAAACACCTTCATGGCCAACAGTTTACGATTCCCCATGTCTTACATTATCTTCACTGGGGACAGTTTTCTCTGAACAAAAGGTACAAGCAAACAGCTTGGCAGGGGATCCGTGACACTGAGATTGAAAACTCTAACTTTAGAATCAGAACATATTAAACTCCACCATGAAAGGGAGTGTGGGAAATGGGTGTTTTAAGATAATGGCACTGGGACAGTGGGTTTTGAGTTCCCTGAAGACCTGAGCTGATGTGGATATCCACTTTAGCATGTGAACTACAATTTTAGTTTGCCAAATGGCATAAGGTAGTGACATAACCGGCAATCAGAATTCTCCCTGACCTTCCTCGGCCTTTCAGTCTACAGATCATCCTATGCATGAGGATTCCCTGTCTCCAGCCTTTCAGTCCCAGACTCCACCTCGGCCCTCTGACCCATTGGCTCTGCCTTGGCTCCTTGCTACCTTGTCTCCACCATGGCCTGTCATCCCACTGGCTCCACTAGGCTTCCCAGTCCCTCTGACTCCACCTTGGCCAGTCATTGACCTTCCTCCTCTGCAGGATTCCACTCCACTGGCTGTGCCATGTCCCTCTATTCCCCTGGCTTTGTCTGGCTCCTCCTTCCCTCTGGCTCCACTGTTATCCTCAGTGGCTTTGACTCCACCAAGGTTTTCTTGGTCCCCATCTCTGCCTCGCTTACTTGAGCCGTCAGCTCTGCCTTGGCCCTCTGGACCTGGGTGTCCCCATGGCTCTAAAACAAAAATGAAGGCCTTCTAAAGTGAAACAATGGATTTGTGTAAGAATAATATACATATTTAAAACTTTATAAACCATAATCTCTAGTTATTAGACGTAGTATAAGCTCCAGTGAGAAGTGATGAACTTGGTAAAGCAGAAGGAAGAGCAAAACAAAACACTGATCAGGAATTAGAAGGATTTCAGTATAAACCAAGAGATTTTTTAAATATTCAGATATAACCCCACTTTGTAATCATTATTTTCGCAAGTAACTGTCATTTATTTGCACTTTTTTTTTCTTAGTTACATTTACTTTGTAATTAAATTATGTAACAACATTATACTTAACTAGTTACTCCCCAGCACTGAGGATAATGCATAATGTCATGATGGACATGAAGAGAGTGCTCTGACCTTGAGTCGAGCCCAATTTGCTCTTTGTCACTCGTTGCCTTCTCATTCAGACTCTGTCAATACATGGTTGAATAATAGACCCAAGGCTATTGATTATCCAAGGGTTGTTAAAGATTTTTTTCTCCACTGTTCCACCCACTGCCACAAGGATGACAGGTCCACACAAGGGACACAGAGCTGCTGGCATCCAGCAAACCTGCAACATAACTTACTGTGTTCCCAATGAGGCAGAATCGATTGAGCACAACCAATATATCAAGTCCAAGCCCGACTCTTTCACTGTAGAACAGAGTGTGTTCTGAACAATCAGCAAGGAGGTCAAGGTTTGTCTAACAAGTGATTCAATGGTGCCTCAGTAATTATGTCTGTATGTCAGACTGTTGTGCAGCATTACAACTTAGTATTGGAAATCAGCTGTGTATGAATAGAGGGTCTGATTAATTGCTGGCTTTTGTTTTATTAGACAGATATATTGAAATGTTTACATGGAATTATTGGAGAGAGATATTTATTTATTTACTTTTTTTTTGGGGGGGGGGGGTGTAGTATAATCTGTTAATAGTTTGCTATAGTATTGTATTGTTAGTAATAGTATTGTTTATAGATAAAATGTCTTTTAAACGGACTGATGAAATGTATTAGCACCATTCATTTTGACAGTGAATAGGCTAAGACAGGGGAGCTGAAGACTGAGCAATACATGCAATAGAAAGAGAGATGCTCTGAAAGCTTGATAGAAGCTGTCTGTTCAGCAAGACATAATTAGCAACCCTCTCCAAAGAATTACTCTATAAAGCACTTCATCAAGACTGACAGCCACGGGAGGACCCATCTGCCATATTATGGCACCACCATTGCCTAGTGATAAAGTCGGGCACTGTGAATATCCATGCTGAACTATTATCTGTAACTGGTCTCTAGAATAGAAATTAAATAATTGGTGTAGCATTTAACAGAATAATTAGCTAGAATATTGTGAGTTCATCTTTGTTGCAAAGGAAGGTAGTTATTTTGTGATAATTGTGAGGTTTTCATGTTAAAGGGGGGGGAGGGGTGAAATGCTCGTTTTCACTCATAATCCTGTTAATCTTGAGTACATATAGAGTAGTACTGCATCCTTCATAACTCCAAAAAGTCTTTAGTTTTATTATATTCATAAGAGAAAGATTGTCTGTACCGATTTTTCCCGGAAAAACACGAGCGCCTGGAGGCGTGACGTGTGGGCGGAGCTAAAGAGTCACGAGGGCCAGTAGGCTTTTGCGTTGAGAGCATGTGGAAGCTGTGACATTAACGTGAGGGAAAAACCATCATCCAAAACAAACCATGGCTTACAGTCAGATTCAGCCATTTATTTATGATCCAGAATCAAATCCCGAGGCTGAAACTGAACGAGAGCAGCAGCAGCAGTGACTCGCTCCGAGCGGGGCTCGAACCCAAGTCTCCGGCATGGGAGGGGACGCACTAACAAGGAGGCAGAGATATTTTAAGCAGTTTTACTCACCGCCTGCGGTTCCAACACACGATCGTGACCCTTTTTCATTGGGATTGCATCATCCTTAAGAAATAAACGATGTGCAAATCCGTCGTCAAACTGGGCCTTGTTTGTAAAACAAGCATCTTCGAAATGCAGGCAACAAACAAAAACACTTGCACAACTCTGTTGATGCTCTGTAAAAAATAAACTCCATCCACTGGTCCCTTAATGCTGTTTTTTTTTTTTGGGTAATCTGTGCAGGGTTGTCTTGCCCTGGCAATCAAAAACACACTCCTTTTGTGACATTTCGTGACGCTCTCGCTCTGATCAGTGAAGTCTGTTGTGCTCTCAGTGCTCTGCTATACGGGAGCGCGCGCTCTTCCGGCAGAAGTGCCTCAGGACCCATATAAGGAAATTCCGCTCCATCTAACGTCACACAGAGCCATACTCGAAAAAAACTTTCCGAAACTTGTGACAAACCAGAAGGAGTATTTTGGGAACAAAAATACTCCTTCAAACGTACAACTTAATTTTTGAAACTTTGTCCATGTTTAGCATGGGAATCCAACTCTTTAACAGTGTAAAAAACTCAGTATGCATGAAATAGCATTTCACCCCCCCTTTAAATTTTATCAAATTAGATATTTACTGTGTGGGTATACTGTATGCTATTAAACTATTGCTGCATAGTGGCTTTACAAAATCCTGAGGCCTTAAGGAGGCATTTTGAAGAAACTGGCAGAATCCCATCCTTGACAAAAAGTGAATCAGTGAAAACTACAGAATGTTCCTATTGCATATCACTGAATGGTAAGCACTGAAATTAATTGAATGGTGTCATAAAGATTTCTATTCCTTTTCTCACATCAACATACTTACAGTACATAATTTTAAATGAATGCACTGCATTTATAAGCACTCAGCAATAATAATTATCTTTTTTAAATGAACGCTCTGTGTTTATATGGTTTTAATAGTTTTAATAGTTAAAGTCTGGCTCCCCTCCACAGACTCGCCCTTCCCTTGAAGCTACAGCCCCTCCAAAAATCTTGTATTTCAAGCATCAAGCTTTTATGACTCAGATATGCTGTTTATTGCAGTTTGGTGATGACTGAGAGAAATATACCTTCTTCAAAAGTCTGTTGTGTCATATTTGACATTAATATTTTAACATGAAAATTAATGACCAGGTTTATCAGTAGGTATAACCGGTTTATTAGCAAAGTTTTGATCATGTGGATAATTTATAGGCCCTAAAATTTGTGTATCAAATATGATACAGTAGGTTAATATATTTGTAAATAGAATTTATACTCATTCTTTAACAGAATGCTACAACAAATATTTACTGTGAGTTATTAGTGAATGATATGCTTTAAAATATGGCTAAAATGTTGTAATAAGCATTACCAGACAAGCATTCAATTAATTTATACCCCAAAGGAGCAAACATTAAAATAAAAAATAAATCATGAAATGTTGTTATTTCCCAGACAGCAAGCAGTTTGGCCCAGGTCTGGCCCACATCTGGCCCACATGGATTTCATGCGGGCCAGACGTGGGCCAGATCTGGGCCAACACTATGTTGCTGTCTGGGTTGTGCCATAATAAGATGGAAAACAGAAATAAATTCATGTTCTTATCTCTTTATAGATGAATGAATTTAATGAAATATGCAGTTTTTAACTGCAAATTAAGTTTAATCTATAAAACCTAAAATGCTTTTACTGTATTTTTATGTGAATATCAGCTCGAGAAAGAGGCAAAACAGATCTAGACCAAGACTTAACCCTTCAGAAGTGTACTAAGGGAGCCTCATTCTTTGTACAAACTCATTTTTGGTAACACAAGCTTAGCCAACGATGGGCATGTCAACATATTAGACTTTTAAGTGAATGGTATTGATTCTGTTCTACACCAGTGAGGCCTGGAATGCTGGATAATGCTATTGACGAGCCATCAGTCTTGTATAAAACTGTGGAGGCATGCAGCTTCTTCTAGCAAGCACAGAGAAGAGACAAGAGGGAAGAGAGTAGGGGAAAAAAACATCAATGGACAGTGATGGAGAGCAGAGACCAGGGCCAAGATGCAAGCACAGCAGACAGACTAAGGACTGTGTCTATGGTTTGGGAACCCTAAATTAGAGGAAAGACAAAAGCAAGGAGAGAGATAGACTGTAAACAGCTGTATTGATCCTACTTCAGCCAATCAAACCATTGTGCATGACCACAGGGTAGCGGGTTTGAGGTGCTTGCTTGACATGTACAGGTGCACATATTTACACCATCTAAAGCATTACCAGGAATCTAGATGAATGGCTATTTCTTTCCTAAAAGACTAACATGTACTTTAGCAGAGAGAATCCTAGGTGGTGAAAAGGATAGTGTAGCAGAGGTGAGATTGAAAAGAGAGAGCTGAATGGGGGGTCGCCACCTAGAGACAGAAGAAAAAGCTGAAATCATAACAAACCCTTCTACCAGATCCACTGCCTGCACTGTAATGACCTCATCCAGAGGGGAATTCCTTTTAATTAAAGTGGAAGGAGATCAGATGGTTGTCGACAAATATTAGGCGAAATAGACTGTTCAATGGTCTATGCAGTTATCGCTCTTCTTTTCTGTACTAAACTGATAAACAGGAAAGAGTGTTGTTAATCAACCTTAGAACCTTTAAAGCCAGAGATAAGGAGAAATTTGGTATCTTTGTAAATTAACTTTACAGAGATTTGACCAAGACTCTGGTCTGCTTATGTTCACTTATACATATTTCAGTCTGATGGCCTCTGAGTGCTGGTGTGGAAGTTTGAATCTGTTATTTTCCTTTGCCCTGTGATGGACTGCAGGGTGTGCATCTGCTGCCTTTGGCCTGGATGGATGGATCTTCATTTCCCACAAATCTGGGCTCCCTCACACTGCAGCAATTACATTGTTATTAGCAATACCAAAATATGAAACCAAGAATATGAATAGCATGTGAAAGACATGCAGATGAGCAATAGCACATACCAGCAGTCAACTTTTAAAATAAATTTTTCTTGACAAAATGTAAATATCATTATTGATAATTACTAGTTCAATTAAAAAGTATAAATTATTTGGTCGCAATGATTTGGCCAAGTAAGACATGTTCCTGGATCAACATCTTTTGTTGACTCTGGATCAACATTACTGTATAAAAATATAGACTAAATCCAATCCCAACCCCTTAACCCTAACCCTAACCCTACCCTTAATTTATTCTTAAAATCCGTTTGAAATAATAGCTGATTAATAAGGGTGTAGAAGCTCCTAGCCATGATCTTAAGCCTAAAACAGGTATATCGTGAAAAGTTATCCCTAAATTCTGATTGGTTAATTTGAATTTAGCTCATATTGTGGAACATATTGTGCTTGGTGAAATCATGCTCATCAAATAATTTTACCAGACAACTAAATTTTTCAGTTTATTTTTTTCCTGCAAAAAGCTGCTGTTACAGAGCATTGCTGGATTAACTGGATACTGGATCTTGCTGCAAACAACAGTTTAGCCATATACTCCTTAATGGCAACATCAACTGCCCTCCATATGTGCATGTATAAAGATGTGTTATTGAGGAAAAAAAGTAATTAGCCACTATAATAGCTCACACCTGATAATGCCTATTCACTACATTCTTCTTTTCTTTATTTTTCTCCCTTCTTTTTCCTTTCTACCCCTAATTCCCACGCAGAGAGCATCTGGAATCAATTGCCTCAGAAAGTCACCCAAAGTCATAAAGCTTTTCAAAAGCACCGCAAAACACAGGGGTGTAGCATCAAAAAAAAAAAAAAAATTAATAAAAAAAAAAACATAGAGAGAGAGAAAGACGAAAAAAGAGAAAATGCTGCAACCTGGAACCTGCATACAGACTGTGTCCAAAAATTATGTTGAATAATGCTTATGTTTGACATCAAATCATTTACAAATACTACAATTAAAATGTACTACAGTGGTAACTCATTTCTACAATAATTATTTATAAATATAATGAATATTAGAGGCTGGAGTCATAACAATTTCCATTCATCAGTAAATTTATTCCAGTCATTCAAATCAATTGAAATGAATTAACTGGTATTTATTATACCATAAATTTCTGCCTCTGTACCATACAAAGTAATTTTTTTTTAAAGCAAAGTCCATCTTGAATCCACACTGATAATTATAAAAAGTTATGATTGATTCCCGTATGAATGATGAAACAACTACATCAATGCACAATATCATATGTGACTGACCCTTTTATACAGTGTATTTGTGTACAGTGATGTGTTTAAATTCTCATGTGCAATGTTTGGTAGAACTGAAACAAAAACCAAGAAAACCATTTTAATAACTTTTATTTTATTTGTATTTCTTGTTTGCTCATTATAGAAAATAGAAAACTGCAATATGGGGGGTGGGGGGGCCTGTCATATAAATTAAGTCAACATGTTATAAAATAATTATTGGGCTGCAGGTGCTTCTGTGCTGGGGCCCATTCTTCATATATCGCTAACTCAATTAGCTGGATTTGATTGTTGACGATTTGGCATGATCTTAGATTATTTGGTTCTTCAAAGCCTATCCAGGGGGCTGTTTTATAAATCAAGTTTACAGAATAAGCCAGGCTTATTTCAGTTAGTCTGACTTATTTTCACTTGATTTGGTTTCATAAAGCAAATTTACGACAAGGAACCGAAACTCCATCGGTGACAGAAGGGAGAAAAAAACCTTGGGAGAAACCAGGCTCAGTTGGGGGGTCAGTTCTCCTCTGACCAGACGAAACCAGTAGTTCAATTCCAGGCTGCAGCAAAGTCAGATTGTGCAGAAGAATCATCTGTTTCTTGTGGTCTTGTCCTTGTGTCATAGAAATAGAAATTCGTTGGAATAACCACATTATTAGACCACATTCATTTAAATCATGTCAGATATATTAAGCGAGGTATGAAGAACGAACCCCCAGTGTTAACCTTATGTAGCTCTGCCCCTTTTCTGCACTGCGACTTCTGTCTTCCAGTTTGTATTTCCACAGTGAGAAGGTACGATCTGATTTTTTTTAATGAACCACTCATTTTAAAATTACATTGCTTCGAACATTACAATGCACATGACAGCTTCCATTAAATCTACAACATGTAAATCCACTTCAACAGTTAACTACTCTTTTTAAATAAAACATTAAATAAATAGGTGTTTTATAGAGATAATATAATGTGTTCTTGAAAGAGACAAATAAAATTGTCTTCATTTTTAAAATGTACTGTGACGACTGGGTGAAGGAGGAGCTGGAAACAAGTGTGAGTATGAACAATTTAATGAAAACCAAACAAACAAACAAGAATACAAACAACGCTGGGAAGGCGATAATCCAAGATGGTGGGGAGACAGTGAGTAATCCAGATGGTGATGGTGAGTTGGCAGCAGTAGAAGATGGCACAGGAACTGCGGGGAATCGAGCCGAAGGTAAGTGGTAAGAAGGTAAGTCAACCCCTCTAAGAATGTCTCCTGGAGTTCCCAGAAGGGCCTACCTGCTGATTGTAATCATCAATAAGGGAGTGATCCAATAGGTCCCTAGCAGGTACCCAACTCCTCTCCTCCGGACCGTAACCTTCCCAGTCCACCAGGTACTGGAATCCTCACCCCCTCCGTCTCGAGTCCAGAATGCGATTAACCGAATAAGTCGTAGTAGTAGGCAGTTTAATACGTGCATAAAACACGGGTTTAATTTTGGACACATGAAAGGCAGGGTGTATCCTCCTGTAAGCTGGAGGTAGTTTGAGGCGGACTGTCACCGGACTAATGATGTTGGTGATAATAAACAGGCCAATAAATTTGGGAGCTAACTTGTTAGATATGGATCGCAGAGGAATGTTATTGGTAGAAAGCCACACTTTTTGTCCCACGACGTAAACGGGAGGCTTTGACCGGTGGCGATCGGCCTTGGCCTTAGTCCACTCCCTCATCCAGAGCAGAGTCTCCCAGGCTCTGGTCCAGGTGCGGTGGCATCTCTGGACAAACGCGTGAGTGGAGGGGTCTGCGACTTCAGATTCCAGACTGGGAAAAACTGTTGGCTGGTAACCTAAACTGCACTGGAACGGAGAAAGGCCCGTGGCTGACACTGTCAACGAATTGTGAGTGTACTCCACCATAGAGAGTTGTTGGCTCCAGGAAGAAGGATTCTTGGAGACCAAACATCGCAATGTTCTCTCTAAATCTTGGTTGGCTCGCTCAGACTGCCCATTACTTTGGGGATGATAACCCGAAGACAAGTTAACTGACACTCCTAGCAATTTACAAAACTCTTTCCAAAATTTGGATATAAATTTAGATCCCCTGTCAGAAACCACGTCTACTGGGAGGCCATGAAGCCAAAAGACGTGATCTAGGAAGGTGACCGCTGTCTCCTTGGCCGTCGGTAATTTGGGCAAGGGAATGAAATGTGTTGGCTTCGAGAATGTGTCCACTATGGTCAAAACGACTGTCATACCATTAGAGGGCAGGAGGGCGGTAACAAAATCTAGTGCGATGTGGGACCAGGGTCTCGAAAGGATAGACAGCGGTTGGAGGAGCCCATCAGGAGGTCGGTTAGATGACCTCCTGCCACAAACTTAGCAAGCCAAAACAAAATCATGGATGTCACGAGCCATACGTGGCCAACAGAATCGTTGTTTAACTAACCCATTAGTTCTCTGTTACCAATGTCATAATTGCGTTTAGCAGGAGATAACCGATGGGAAAAAAGCGCGCAAGGATGTACCTTATCGTCCGAGACAGCACATTGGGACAACACTGCTCCTACCCCCACCTCTGATGCGTCAACCTCCACCACGAACTGCCGTGTGGGATCAGGGGCCACAAGGATGGGAGCCGAAACGAAGCAGCTTTTGAGGTTAGTGAACGCAGTCTCAGCTGCGTCCGACCACCTGAACGGAGTACTGGGAGAGGTCAAGGCTGTCAGCGGTGAGGCTAGTTTGCTGAAATTGCGAATAAAATGCAGATAGAAATTGGCAAACCCCAGAAACTGCTGTAGGGCCTTACGGGAATCTGGAGATGGCCAATCTATCACAACCTTAACCTTGTCAGGGTCCATACGCATTCCCTCGGATGAGACGATATACCCTTGGAAGGGAACAGACTGTGCATGGAATATGCATTTCTCCCCCTTGACAAAAAGACCATTCTCAAGTAACCTCTGGAGCACTCGTCTGACGTGTTGAACGTGTTCCTGGAAAGATGAAGAAAAAATCAGTATGTCATCCAGGTAAACATATATAAACTGATCTACCATATCTCTCAACACATCATTCACGAGTGCTTGGAAAACACCTGGCGAGTTGGAGAGCCCGAACGGCATCACGAAGTATTCAAAGTGCTCTCTAGGGGTATTAATGGCGGTTTTCCATTCATCCCCCTTCCTGATGCAGACCAAATGGAAAGCATTATGTAAATCCAATTTTGTGAATACGGATGCTCCCTGTAACCTCTAAAAAGCTGAAGACATGAGTGGTAATGGATAGGTGTTCTTTATAGTAATGTTGTTCAGCTCTCGGTAATCAATACAAGGTCACAGAGAACCATCCTTCTTACCCACAAAAAAGAATCCCGCCCCCGCTGGACAAGAGGAAGGGTGGATGAATCAAGATGCCAAGGAATCAGAAATGTATTTCTCCATGGCCTCCCTCTCTGGAATAGAAAGAGAGTGTAATTTGCCTTTAGGCGGAGACTTACCTGGCACTGAGTCTATGGCACAGTCGTAGGGACGATGCGGAGGAAGAGAAGCAGCACGGGACTTACTGAACACCTCCTTCAGGTCCAGATACTCTGTGGGCACATTTGATAATACCATGTTCTCCTTCTGAAAGACAGAGACAGGGACAACAGGACAAGCAGAAACCAGACAAGATTCATGACAACTTTCACTCCACAATGTGACTGTGTTGGAACCCCAATCCACTCGTGGATTATGTTTCATTAACCAGGGGTGACCTAAGACAATGGGAGCTACGGGCGAGTCCATGAGAATTCATGATTCAATTCCCTGATTGCCTGAAGTGAGCAGTTCCTGGCCGTTGAGTACGGTGACATGGATGGGAAGAGACACAGGAAGGACAGGAATGTTCAGGTGATGTGCAAGGAGTGAGTCGATGAAATTACCTTCGGCTCCGGAGTCCAGAAGGACGTGACAGTCGTGTGTGTTATTCTCCCACCGCAGTTTCACCAGAAGGAGAGTCGATGATGTTGTTGAGGACTTCCCCCATAGGACGGCCTTGCCGGAAAGTAGAGTCAGAGTGAACACAACCTTCCATTACTCGGTGGCGAAGGTGCGGGGCTGTAACGCAAAGTGCATGGAACACTTATTAAGGAAAGTTCTGCAGAAAGCTGGCTCACTGGAGTAGTTTTCTGGTGCCGGAAGTCGAGACTCTGGCCGGAAGTGATCCTGGGGGGTCTCCCGGGGGACGGGCGGCGCAGGCGGTGCAATGGGCGCAGTGGGAGAGGTGAGCTGATGGATCTGCTGGGTGAGCTCGGACACCTGTGCCACCAGTGCTTGGATAGTGCGTCCGGTGTTAGAGATGCTCTCCTGCTGCTGATCCATGCGGTTGACGCTGTGGTGAATAAAGTCAGTCAAAGAAGTGGTGCTCGCTGCTTCCAGAGAGTGTTCTGTGATGAATGGGTGAAGGAGGAGCTGGAAACAAGTGCGAGTATGAACAATTTAATAAAAACCAAAAAAACAAACAAACAAGAATACAAACAACGCTGGGAAGATGACCATCCAAGATGGTGGGGAGACGGTGAGTAATCCAGATGGTGATGGTGAGTTGGCAGCAGGAGAGGATGGCACAGGAACTGCGGGGAATCGAGCAGAAGGTAAGTGGTGATGCTTGTGAAGATGTGATGAGTGGATGAGGTTTTGGGGGAAGACACGGACATCCAACGCAGAACAACAGAGAAGCATAGAAAAGTTACCAGACATGAAACAACGCTCTCACAAACACAAGACGTGAGACAAGCCAATATATAGGGAGAGAGTAATAAGTGACAGCTGCTGCTGATGACAATTAACAGAGACGCCCACAAACTAATCAGTGCAGACGCGAAACACACAGACTTCACCACAGATGAAGTGACCCCAACTAAGCAAGCCAGAGGCGACAGCGAAAACCGAAACTCCATCCGTGTTCTCCTCTGACCAGACGAAATTAGCAGTTCAATTCCAGACTGCAGTAAAGTCTGATTGTGCAGAAGAATCATCTGTTTCTTGTCCTGGTGGTTGTCTGAGGCAAGGTCTTACAAGGGATCTGTATCTGTGGCTCTAGTTGTCCTGGTCTATGCTGTCTTTCAGGGTTGTAGAGGTCCTTTCTAGGTGAAATATGCCCCTTGTTACCATATCTTTAAACCAGGACCAGGACAATGCTTGGGCGGAGGGAGTGTGACGAGCATCCCAAGCTTACATCAGCATTGCCCAGGAAATGGATGAAGAATACCTGCACGTGATCGGTCACAGCTGCAAGTAATCAGCCCGCAGCCTGATAAGCCGCATGAGGCCCGACGGTGTTTGAGAAATACTCTCCATGAAGCTGAGATCTAACATGCTCTGTCTCTCCTTCCATTCCAGAATGTGACCAGTCAGCCCAGGTATGAGCGGTTCCACTGGAACACACTCCTGGAGATACACCTGCTAAACTCAGCACCCACTGCACTCACTTGGACACGTCATTTGTGAATAAATCCACCCTTTGGGGTATTTATTTGAGCTCTCCTTGTCATGGTTCCTTCCACCCCATTACAATACATATATATTTATTAATTAGCTTGTGGTCAAGAATGTATTATTCCTCTGTGAGATTTCGTTGCAGTGTTCTTCCGGGACCTGTGGGTTTCTGTCTTGTCTAGGGTAAGTCCTCTGGAATCCCCCCTTGGCTGGATTCAGAACCGGGTGCTCTACTTGCAGTATTTCCTAAAAACTTATCAATATAATGCCCATCTGATATGATAGCCCTGCTACTGGCTTCATACTGCCTGGATCATGTGGTCAGGTCATAGGATTCTCCAGGAGCCTTGTTGATCATCAGGCCCCCAGCATGGCACTGCAAGAATTCCCTGGATGTCTGGCCAAGTCGCCCTGAGGGCTCCACTCAACCGGTGTGTCTCTAGTAAGACACTTTCAAGCATCACTCTCCTCATTATCGTAAAATTGGATGTTCGCCCTGTGGGGATTCCTTGTCACCTGGATATTCCTTCTTGCTGACCCATCGAGTGGGAAGTATAAATTGCATTTGTGAGAATCTCCTTGTATAATATTGTCTCAGGCAGTGCTCCCCTCACCCTTGAGGATTGTATTTGAGCTTGCCTCTCCCATTCGGTTCCGCACCTCTGCAATGCTTACGAAGCTTTAAGTACACACACTAAGCTCTGTGTACTTTCTGAAATCTATATGGTGGTAAGTGTGCACATTGAACACTTTACGCACTTTCTAAAATCCTTGTAAGTGGTAAGTGTGCATGCTATCACTTTGCACACTTTCTAAATTCCTGCACTGTAAGGGTTACACACTCAACTTCCTTCCCTTTCTTAGAGTTTTTTTTTAGATCTTGGCTCCTTGGGCTCCACTCAACCAATGTGTCTTTTTTAATACACTTCAAGCATTGCTTCCC
Source organism: Carassius gibelio (assembly GCF_023724105.1). Classification (NCBI taxonomy): domain Eukaryota; kingdom Metazoa; phylum Chordata; class Actinopteri; order Cypriniformes; family Cyprinidae; genus Carassius; species Carassius gibelio. The sequence goes on along the minus strand of NC_068371.1, from coordinate 2,057,944 downwards.
CTCAACATGCAGGGCTATTGTTAGCGTGGCTCTTCCCCTTAAGCACCCGTGTTCTCTCCCCTTCATTGGAGTTGAATTCCTTGCTCCATGGGCTGTTCTCATGGTAGTCTAGCAGTGCTCCCCTTTACCAAAAAGGCTTGCCTATGAGCCAGCTACTCTCTGCCTGAATTCAGAGTTCTCCTTTCACTTCTCTGTTTTTCCCAGAGCACCTGGCAACCAGCAGCATCAGGTTAATTAAGCCCTTCCTTCGCCTCTCTGATGTACTGAGCTTGGCTAGCTTGCAGTGCGCTTATGCTTAGAGTAAGTGCACTGTATCCAGGCTAAATTCGCCCATTGGCCTCCGACCATCATGGCCTCCTAACAATCTCCATATCTGCTGATTGGCTCTCCTCTCCACCAGTAAGCTGGTGAATGGTGGGCATTCTGGTGCAATACGGCTGCCGTCGCATCATCCAGGTGGATGCTGCACACTGGTGGTGGATGAGGACATAGCCCCTAGTGCCTAGAAAAGCGCTATATAAATGTAATTAGGGGCCAAGCACCGAAGGTGCGAAGGCACCTATTGTGTTTGTTGGCGTTATTATTAGGGGCCAAGCACCGAAGGTGCGTAGGCACCTATTGTTTCCGTTGGCGTTATTATTAGGGGCCAAGCACCGAAGGTGCGAAGGCACCTATTGTGTTTGTTGGCGTTATTATTATTATTCTTCTTCTTCCACCCCAAGTCTATGGTAGCCCATAGAACCGATTGCGGGAAAGTTGTATAATTTGGCACACTAATAGAGGACTGTCTGAACATTAACCGTAGCAAATTTGAAGTCTCTAACTCAAACTCTCTAGCGCCACCAATTGTCTAAACTTTCAAAAACTTGATGCTAATAACTCTTGAACCGTAAGCCACAAAATGAAAATTCTTTTTTCCTGTGATTCCTTGGCTCATGCCGAGTCGAATGGACACCGAAATTCAAAAATCGCAAGGCTTAGTTTTTTCGCTATCGTCAATTGTCCGTAAAACCTACTTTTTCGAACTCGTCCTAGGCCGTTGCACCGATAGTCACGAAAATTGAATCAGATAATCTTCAGACCATGCTGACAAAAAGTTATGGAAATCAAGTTGATTTCTCAAACCGTTTCCGAATAGCTCATGAACGAATTCTTCGAAAAGCACGCAAACGTGAACGTGAGGCTATATCTCCGCAACGGTTTGGCCTATTGAGACCAATCTTGGTGGGTCTTATAACAACCATTCCCTGGGACTACCTGCAGTGTTTCGGCGCTGTGCCCCCTAGTGGTCAGGAGATATGAAAAATGCATGTTTTTGCTCATAACTTCTGAACGGTTTTGCCAAAAATCACAAAAGTGGTGTCTTTAGATTCAGTGCATCATTCCGAGTCGAATGATACCGAATTTTCCCAATTCGGCCATTTTGGGCGTCGGCCATTTTGGATTTAGTTGTAAATTGCTGTATCTTAAGAATGAAGTTCCGTATCGTTTCGCAAATAATTACAAAAATGTCCGGCTCCATGCCCTGAATGTACACAAAAAAATTGGGGGCAGCGCCACCTTGTGGTCAATAGTTATAACGATTTTTTCGAAAAATGCTAATAACTTTTGCATACATTAGCCTATTGTAACAAAGCTGATGTTGATAGATTCCTTGGGTCATGCCGAGAACACCGATACCCCATTTGTCAATTTTGGCAAAATTTCCAGTCCGCCATTTTGATTCATGTTGAAAACCTACTTTTTCGAACTCCTCCTAGACCGTTGCTCAGATTTTCACCAAATTTGATTAGGATCATCTTCAGACCATGCTGGCAAAAAGTTATGGAATTTGTGTCGATACACGTAACCGTTTTCAATTAGCGTACCAACGAATTTGCTGGAAAGATGCCAAACTGCATCTGAGGCTGTATCTCTGCAAAGGTTGGAGATATTTACACAAAACTTAATATGTGACATTGTCACATCACATTGACCACGCCACATCATTTTGGTCACAGCGCCACCTATTGGTCAAGAGTAATAAACCAATCAATAACTGCTAATTATTACATTTCCAATAATGCTAATAACTTTTGATTGCATTAGCCTATTATCATGAAACATGTCTCAAAATGTTCCTTGGGACATGCCGACAACATACATACCAATTATGTCATATTAAGCAAAACTTCCTGTCCGCCATTTTGATTCATGTTGAAAACCTTTTTTTTTAAACTCATCCTCAACCGTTTGTCTGATTTTCACCAAAATTGAATCAGATCATCTTCAGACCGTGGTGACAAAAAGTTATGGATTTCGTGTCAATAGACGAAACCGTTTTTGTACAGCGCTGCTTCAGATGTCAGGCATCTTCACAAAATGAGTCTGAGGCTATATCTCTGCAAAGCCCATTAGTGGTCTTCCGGTGACATCTAGTGGTCGTAAATGCAATTTATCATACAACACTGTCTCTTTAACCTTTATAACTGTTATATGTTGTCTTAATTTCATTCCAAAGAAGCATACGCAATTTATGTATAATTTCACAGTCTAGATAATAGTACTGCACTGATTTTAAATAACCTAGATATGGCTGACAGTAAAAGAATAGAACAGAATTACAGACACACACAAACATGAAATGTTTAAACTAGTATATTAGTACTCAATAAGCATGCTTAAACCCACACACAGATGCACACATTTTGTTATATATATAGATAATTAAAATAAATGATGGGTGATAAAACCTATTGCAAGTCTTCTGTTTTTATGGGCTTCTATGTCATTTTTCAGGTTTCATTGCAATCATAATCTGGCATAATTATAAACATTAGATATATCTGTATGAATAAATTGGTAAACTTTGACTCAATGTGATCTGAAATGCTTGAACAGTAATATTAAATAATAGTAATATACATTTTTTCTAGATGAATCCCTCAACAAGCCCATAAACTGTAATGTTTTAGTCTTTACTGAGCTCATTAGTGGTCTTCCGGTGACATCTAGTGGTTATAATTGCAATTTTTTATTCAACACTGGGTTTTGAAGCTTTATAAATATTACAGTGTTCTTTTTTACCTAATATCTGTTAAATTTTGCATGATTGTTTAGAAAAAATACAGATCTAATGCATGTGTGATTATATTACCCCTTTTTTTTTGCACTTTAATGCCATTCACAACAGAAATCTTTAGTTTTTTAGGCCATTTTAACTGTTATAGCACCAGCTATTTTCTGATCTTAATGAAACTTTGCATGCTTGGTGGGTCATCTTTCACATGTTATAACCAAGTTTCATAAAGTTTTGAGTTTTTGTTTCAGTTTTATAGGCTTTAGGTTACATGTGGCCACGGCCCTTTCCTAAATGACCTCTTATAGCTAACCAAAGGACAAAATGCAACATATTTTTGAAAATTATTGATCTAGAGAGTCCAGAGAATATTATTGCAGTGGTTTGATCAAGACTGAACAAAAAAACCAGGTGACCCAAAACATTCAAATTCGTGGACCAATTTTACGAAAAAAGGCTATAACTCGGGAACAAAATGAGATTTCTTCACCAAACTCAGAACTCATATGCATGAACAAAAACTTTAGTCAAATTATTATTTTTTTCCATATCTGCCACTTGGTGGCGCTACAGGATGAAAAAAAATCAAATGGCTATAACTAAGCAACCGTTGATCCAATCAACTTGAAAATTGATATGGCCCAATGTGGCACAAGTGCTCTATGAGGAATTTCACTTATCTTAAAAAACATGGCCGCCATTGGCCAAACAACTTTAAGCACCTATTTGACAAGGTTAATGGAAGTCGATCGGAACGAAACTCGGTGGGCATGTTCGACTCATTGCCCTAAAGGTCTGTAAGTATTTTGAAAGAAATTGCCCACAACATTGTCACCTCCCACAGAACACAACAAAGCGATTTGATTACAGCGCCACCTATTTTCCAAAAATGATAATGCATCATTTTACTGGAGTTTTACTGGCTGTTTCAATTACACTCTTCCAATAATTGCTTTTCTTACTCGTTGCATTTGGTCTGATGCTCCATGCCATGCTTAGCTCCTCGCTGTGGAACTTTTATTAACGATTTTCAGCCATTTCAATTACAATCATGCAATTATTAATTTCATTATTCATTGTTGCATTTGGTCTGATGCTACATATGCTTAGCTCCTGATGTTGCCGCTGGAATGCTTGGCCCCGTGATTGCTGCTTGCAGCTATATTTATTATTCTGCTTCTTCTTCTTCCGCCGCAAGTCTATGGCAGCCCATAGAACCGATTGCGGGAAAGTTGTATAATTTGGCACACTGATAGAGGACAGTCCCAGCATTAACTATAGCAAATTTGAAGTCTCTAACTCCAACTCTCTAGCGCCACCACTTGTCCAAACTTTCAATGTTTCTATGCTAATAACTTTTGAACCGTAAGCCAGAAAATGAAAATTCTTTTTTCTTCTGAATCCTTGGCTCATGCCAAGTCGAATGAACCCCAAAATTCAAAAATCGCAAGGTTTAGTTTTTTCGCTATTTTCAATTATTCGACAAACCTACTTTTTCGAACTCGTCCTAGACGGTTAGTCTGATTGCCACGAAAATTGTCTCAGATCATCTTCAGACCAGGCCGGCAAAAAGTTATGGAATTCAAGTTGATTCGTCCAACCGTTGTCGAATGACACGTAAACTAATTTGACGAAATGCATGCAAAAATGCACGTGAGGCTATATCTCGGCAACAGTTTGTCATATTGAGACCAAACTTGGTGTGTGTTTTAACAAGCATGAACTGAGACTACCTGCAGTGTTTCGACACAGCGCCACCTAGTGGTCAGGAGATATGAAAAATGCATATTTTGGCTTATAACTTCTGAATGGTTTGGCCAAAAATCACACAACTGGTCTCTTTAGAATCAGTGAGTCATCTCGAGTCGAATGATATCCAATTTTCCCGTGTCGGCCATTTTAGGCGTCGGCCATTTTGAATTATGTGTTAAAATGCTGTATTTTTTGAACGCAGCATCGTATCGTTTCGCAAATAATTACAAAAATATTCGGCTCCATGCCCTGAAGGTACTCAAAAAGTTTGGTGGCAGCGCCACCTTGTGGCCAATAGTTATAATGAAATATCACATAAATGCTAATAACTTTTGAATAATTTAGACTATTAAAATTAAAATGGTCTCGCTATATTCTGTGGGTCATGCCGAGAGCATTGATACCAATTATGTGAAAATTGGCCATACTTCCTGTCTGCCATTTTGCTTAATGTTGAAAACCTACTTTTTCGAACTCCTCCTAGACCGTTAGTCCAATTTTCACCAAATTTGACGTGAATCATCTTCAGACCATGCTGGCAAAAAGTTATGGATTTCGTGTCGATATACGAAACAGTTCTCATTTAGCGCATCAACGAATTTGCTGGAAGGGTGCCAAAATGCATTTGAGGCTGTATCTCTGCAACGCTTTGACATATTTGCACCAAATTTTGTATGTGTCATCGCCACCTCACACTGACCATGCCACAGAAATTTGGTGACAGCACCACCTATTGGTCAAGAGTAATAAACCATTCATTAACCATGAATAATTACACTTGTAAAAATGCTAATAACTTTTTATTGCATTAGCCCATTCGAATGGAACTGGGCTCAAAATATTCCCTGGTTTATGCCGATAACATAGATATCAAATATACCATAGTAAGCTGAACTTCCGGTCCGCCATTTTGATTTATGTTGAAAACCTACTTTGTCGAACTCCTCATCAACCGTAGGTCCGATTTTCACCAAATTCGAATCAAATGATCTTCAGACTATGCTGACTCAAAGTTATGGCTTTTGAGTCGATAGACAAAACCGTTTTCGCATACCACATCGACGAATTTGAGGCACAATGAGAAAATGACACTTGAGGCTGTATCCCTGGAATGCTTTGGCATATTGACACCAAACTTTGTGTGTGTCATTGAAAAGTCACACAGAGTACACCAAATTGATTTTATAACAGTGCCACCTATTGGTCAAGCTTGATAAGCCAAGTAATCATGCTACTAGAGGTGGTATTATAATTTTTTTTTGCCATTTCAATTACAATAATTCCAAAATTGCTGTTATTGCTCATTAATGAATTTGGTGTGATGCTTCATGCGATGCTTAGCTCCTACATTTGCCGTTGGAGTGCTTGGCCCCGTAATTGCTGCTTGCAGCTATATTTATTATTATTATTCTTCTTCCACCCCAAGTCTATGGTAGCCCATAGAACCGATTGCGGGAAAGTTGTATAATTTGGCACACTAATAGAGGACTGTCTGAACATTAACCGTAGCAAATTTGAAGTCTCTAACTCAAACTCTCTAGCGCCACCAATTGTCTAAACTTTCAAAAACTTGACGCTAATAACTCTTGAACCGTAAGCCACAAAATGAAAATTCTTTTTTCCTGTGATTCCTTGGCTCATGCCGAGTCGAATGGACACCGAAATTCAAAAATCGCAAGGCTTAGTTTTTTCGCTATCGTCAATTGTTCGTAAAACCTACTTTTTCGAACTCGTCCTAGGCCGTTGCACCGATTGTCACGAAAATTGAATCAGATAATCTTCAGACCATGCTGGCAAAAAGTTATGGAATTCAAGTTGATTTCTCAAACCGTTTCCGAATAGCTCATGAATGAATTCTTCGAAAAGCACGCAAACGTGAACGTGAGGCTATATCTCCGCAACGGTTTGGCCTATTGAGACCAATCTTGGTGGGTCTTATAACAACCATTCCCTGGGACTACCTGCAGTGTTTCGGCGCTGTGCCCCCTAGTGGTCAGGAGATATGAACAATGCATGTTTTTGCTCATAACTTCTGAACGGTTTTGCCAAAAATCACAAAAGTGGTGTCTTTAGATTCAGTGCATCATTCCGAGTCGAATGATACCGAATTTTCCCAATTTGGCCATTTTGGGCGTCGGCCATTTTGAATTTAGTTGTAAATTGCTGTATCTTAAGAATGAAGTTCCGTATCGTTTCGCAAATAATTACAAAAATGTCCGGCTCCATGCCCTGAATGTACACAAAAAAATTGGGGGCAGCGCCACCTTGTGGTCAATAGTTATAACGATTTTTCGAAAAATGCTAATAACTTTTGCATACATTAGCCTATTGTAAAAAAACTGATACACCTGCTAAACTCAGCACCCACTGCACTCACTTGGACACGTCATTTGTGAATAAATCCACCCTTTGGGGTATTTATTTGAGCTCTCCTTGTCATGGTTCCTTCCACCCCATTACAATACATATATATTTATTAATTAGCTTGTGGTCAAGAATGTATTATTCCTCTGTGAGATTTCGTTGCAGTGTTCTTCCGGGACCTGTGGGTTTCTGTCTTGTCTAGGGTAAGTCCTCTGGAATCCCCCCTTGGCTGGATTCAGAACCGGGTGCTCTACTTGCAGTATTTCCTAAAAACTTATCAATATAATGCCCATCTGATATGATAGCCCTGCTACTGGCTTCATACTGCCTGGATCATGTGGTCAGGTCATAGGATTCTCCAGGAGCCTTGTTGATCATCAGGCCCCCAGCATGGCACTGCAAGAATTCCCTGGATGTCTGGCCAAGTCGCCCTGAGGGCTCCACTCAACCGGTGTGTCTCTAGTAAGACACTTTCAAGCATCACTCTCCTCATTATCGTAAAATTGGATGTTCGCCCTGTGGGGATTCCTTGTCACCTGGATATTCCTTCTTGCTGACCCATCGAGTGGGAAGTATAAATTGCATTTGTGAGAATCTCCTTGTATAATATTGTCTCAGGCAGTGCTCCCCTCACCCTTGAGGATTGTATTTGAGCTTGCCTCTCCCATTCGGTTCCGCACCTCTGCAATGCTTACGAAGCTTTAAGTACACACACTAAGCTCTGTGTACTTTCTGAAATCTATATGGTGGTAAGTGTGCACATTGAACACTTTACGCACTTTCTAAAATCCTTGTAAGTGGTAAGTGTGCATGCTATCACTTTGCACACTTTCTAAATTCCTGCACTGTAAGGGTTACACACTCAACTTCCTTCCCTTTCTTAGAGTTTTTTTTTAGATCTTGGCTCCTTGGGCTCCACTCAACCAATGTGTCTTTTTTAATACACTTCAAGCATTGCTTCCCCTCAACATGCAGGGCTATTGTTAGCGTGGCTCTTCCCCTTAAGCACCCGTGTTCTCTCCCCTTCATTGGAGTTGAATTCCTTGCTCCATGGGCTGTTCTCATGGTAGTCTAGCAGTGCTCCCCTTTACCAAAAAGGCTTGCCTATGAGCCAGCTACTCTCTGCCTGAATTCAGAGTTCTCCTTTCACTTCTCTGTTTTTCCCAGAGCACCTGGCAACCAGCAGCATCAGGTTAATTAAGCCCTTCCTTCGCCTCTCTGATGTACTGAGCTTGGCTAGCTTGCAGTGCGCTTATGCTTAGAGTAAGTGCACTGTATCCAGGCTAAATTCGCCCATTGGCCTCCGACCATCATGGCCTCCTAACAATCTCCATATCTGCTGATTGGCTCTCCTCTCCACCAGTAAGCTGGTGAATGGTGGGCATTCTGGTGCAATACGGCTGCCGTCGCATCATCCAGGTGGATGCTGCACACTGGTGGTGGATGAGGACATAGCCCCTAGTGCCTAGAAAAGCGCTATATAAATGTAATTAGGGGCCAAGCACCGAAGGTGCGAAGGCACCTATTGTGTTTGTTGGCGTTATTAGGGGCCAAGCACCGAAGGTGCGTAGGCACCTATTGTTTTCGTTGGCGTTATTATTAGGGGCCAAGCACCGAAGGTGCGAAGGCACCTATTGTGTTTGTTGGCGTTATTAGGGGCCAAGCACCGAAGGTGCGAAGGCACCTATTGTGTTCGTTGGCGTTATTAGGGGCCAAGCACCGAAGGTGCGAGGCACCTATTGTTTTTGTTCCGGTTCTTATTATTATTATTATTATTATTATTATTCTTCCGACTGGGAGTCTATGGCAGCCCATAGAACCGAATGCGGGAAAGTTGTTTTGGTTTGACATTCTGATAGAGGACAGTGCCACCATTTAGTACACCAATTTTGGTGTGTCTAAGACATTCCCTCTAGCGCCACCAACTGTCCGAAATTTCACTTTAATTTTGTTAATAACTTTTTAACCGTAAGTCCAATCAACAAAATTCTTTTTTCCTCTGATTTCTGAGCTCATGCCGATTCGATTGCATCCTATGACGTCATTTTCCGTCATAGAAATATGGCCGCCATTTTGAATTCTTTGAAAAACCTACTTTTTCGAACTCGTCCTAGACGGTTTGTCTGATTCACACGAAAATTGAACCAGATCATCTTCAGGCAGTGCTGACCAAAAGTTATGCAAATCAAATTGATTCGTCAAACCGTTTTCGAAAAACGCTCAAACAAATTTTACGAAACGCTTAGAAAAACAGTCGTAAGGCTGTATCTCTGCAACGATTTATCGTATTCAGACCAACCCTGGTACATGTCATAACAAGCATGACCTGAGGCTACTTGCTGCGTTTCGGCGCAGCGCCACCTACTGGTCCGGAGATATGAAAAATTGCTATTTTTGCTTATAACTTCTAAACAGTTTGTCCAAAAATCATAACATTGGTCTTGTTAGATTCAGGGCAACATGCCGAGTCGACTGATATCAAATTTTACCATTTCGGCCATTTTGTCTGTCGGCCATTTTGAATTTTGTGCTAAAATGCTGTATTTTCAGAACGCATCAACGGATTGTTACGAAACATGGTATGGGTCATCAGCACAATGTCCTGAAGGAGTGTGAGAAGTTTCGAAACAGCGCCACCTAGTGGTGATCATCCTTTTTTAAATGCTTATAACCTTGGGTGTGGTCGACTTATTTTCTCGAGACTCACCAAATTAGACTCCTGAAACCTTACAGAGTCCTACGATACCAAACATGCTAGGTTTCGCCTTACGGTTTGTGTAGCGTTGTGATTTAGCGCTTAAAAAACATCTGGCTATATCTTCAAAACCACTTGTCTGATCGAGACGAAACCACCGTCAGAAGTTCGGAAACATAGGTCGATAGCTATACGCCAATGCCCAAATGCCAAAATATTGATGGTAAGGTGTAGTAATATTCAATCAAAGTCAAGAGTCAGTCATTTTTTACGTGCTTTTTCATATAAATGTCTATAACTCTGAAGTGAATTGAGATATTTTCACCAAAATTGACACACATATGTATGGGCTCACTCTGAGCACACATAAAAAGAAATGGTGGGACTGAGCCTCTTGGTGGCGCTATAATAGAACAAAATATGAAATTATCATTGACTTCAATACAGTTTTGTGAAATAAAATGCAATACTAAACAAATGCATTGATGTAATATTACGAAACTCAGAATGTGCAAACAACACCATCCCCTGAAGGTACTCAAAATATTTTGAAACACCGCCACCTAGTGGTCAACAGTTATAACTCAATTTAAATAAAGGCTAATAACTTTTGAATAAATCTGGCTATTGACATGACGCTGGTCTTTTTAGATTCCTTGGGTCAAGTCGAGAACATAGATACAAAGTTTTCCTTATTTGGCTGAACTTCCTGTCCGCCATTTTGATTAATGTTGAAAACTTACTTTTTCGAACTCCTCCTAGACCGTTAGTCAGATTTTCACCAAATTTGACGTGGATCATCTTCAGACCATGCTGGCAAAATGTTATGGATTTCTTTTCGATATACGAAACTGTTCTCATTTAGCGCATCAACGAAGCTGCTGGAAGGGTTCCAAAATGCATTTGAGGATGTATCTCAGCAAAGCTTTGACATATTTGCACCAAACTTTGTATGTGTCATCGTCACCTCACACTGACCATTCCAAACTAATTTGGTAACAACGCCACCTATTGGTTACACGTGATAAGCAAATAAATCGTATTACTAGTTGTTGTGTTTATTGTTTTCAAGCCATTTTGCCTAAAATAATCTTAAAACTTTCTTAATTACTCATTCCTGCCGTTCGTCTGAAGCTTGCTTCTGTAGTGCTTGGCCCCGTTATTGCTGCTTGCAGCTATATTTATTATTATTATTCTTCCTCTTCTTCCACCCCAAGTCTATGGTAGCCCATAGAACCGATTGCGGGAAAGTTGTATAATTTGGCACACTAATAGAGGACTGTCTGAACATTAACCGTAGCAAATTTGAAGTCTCTAACTCAAACTCTCTAGCGCCACCAATTGTCTAAACTTTCAAAAACTTGATGCTAATAACTCTTGAACCGTAAGCCAAAAAATGAAAATTCTTTTTTCCTGTGATTCCTTGGCTCATGCCGAGTCGAATGGACACCGAAATTCAAAAATCGCAAGGCTTAGTTTTTTCGCTATCGTCAATTGTTCGTAAAACCTACTTTTTCGAACTCGTCCTAGGCCGTTGCACCGATTGTCATGAAAATTGAATCAGATAATCTTCAGACCATGCTGGCAAAAAGTTATGGAATTCAAGTTGATTTCTCAAACCGTTTCCGAATAGCTCATGAACGAATTCTTCGAAAAGCACGCAAACGTGAACGTGAGGCTATATCTCCGCAACGGTTTGGCCTATTGAGACCAATCTTGGTGGGTCTTATAACAACCATGCCCTGGGACTACCTGCAGTGTTTCGGCGCTGTGCCCCCTAGTGGTCAGGAGATATGAAAAATGCATGTTTTTGCTCATAACTTCTGAACGGTTTTGCCAAAAATCACAAAAGTGGTGTCTTTAGATTCAGTGCATCATTCCGAGTCGAATGATACCGAATTTTCCCAATTCGGCCATTTTGGGCGTCGGCCATTTTGAATTTAGTTGTAAATTGCTGTATCTTAAGAATGAAGTTCCGTATCGTTTCGCAAATAATTACAAAAATGTCCGGCTCCATGCCCTGAATGTACACAAAAAAATTGGGGGCAGCGCCACCTTGTGGTCAATAGTTATAACGATTTTTTCGAAAAATGCTAATAACTTTTGCATACATTAGCCTATTGTAACAAAGCTGATGTTGATAGATTCCTTGGGTCATGCCGAGAACACCGATACCCCATTTGTCAATTTTGGCAAAATTTCCTGTCCGCCATTTTGATTCATGTTGAAAACCTACTTTTTCAAACTCCTCCTAGACCGTTGCTCAGATTTTCACCAAATTTGATTTGGATCATCTTCAGACCATGCTGGCAAAAAGTTATGGAATTTGTGTCGATACACGTAACCGTTTTCAATTAGCGTACCAACGAATTTGCTGGAAAGATGCCAAACTGCATCTGAGGCTGTATCTCTGCAAAGGTTGGAGATATTTACACAAAACTTAATATGTGACATTGTCACATCACATTGACCACGCCACATCATTTTGGTCACAGCGCCACCTATTGGTCAAGAGTAATAAACCAATCAATAACCGCTAATTATTACATTTCCAATAATGCTAATAACTTTTGATTGCATTAGCCTATTATCATGAAACATGTCTCAAAATGTTCCTTGGGACATGCCGACAACATACATACCAATTATGTCATATTAAGCAAAACTTCCTGTCCGCCATTTTGATTCATGTTGAAAACCTTTTTTTTTAAACTCATGCTCAACCGTTTGTCTGATTTTCACCAAAATTGAATCAGATCATCTTCAGACCGTGCTGACAAAAAGTTATGGATTTCGTGTCAATAGACGAAACCGTTTTTGTACAGCGCTGCTTCAGATGTCAGGCATCTTCACAAAATGAGTCTGAGGCTATATCTCTGCAAAGCCCATTAGTGGTCTTCCAGTGACATCTAGTGGTCGTAAATGCAATTTATCATACAACACTGTCTCTTTAACCTTTATAACTGTTATATGTTGTCTTAATTTCATTCCAAAGAAGCATACGCAATTTATGTATAATTTCACAGTCTAGATAATAGTACTGCACTGATTTTAAATAACCTAGATATGGCTGACAGTAAAAGAATAGAACAGAATTACAGACACACACAAACATGAAATGTTTAAACTACTATATTAATACTCAATAAGAAGGCTTAAACCCACACACAGATGCACACATTTTGTTATATATATAGATAATTAAAATAAATGATGGGTGATAAAACCTATTGCAAGTCTTCTGTTTTTATGGGCTTCTATGTCATTTTTCAGGTTTCATTGCAATCATAATCTGGCATAATTATAAACATTAGATATATCTGTATGAATAAATTGGTAAACTTTGACTCAATGTGATCTGAAATGCTTGAACAGTAATATTAAATAATAGTAATATACATTTTTTCTAGATGAATCCCTCAACAAGCCCATAAACTGTAATGTTTTAGTCTTTACTGAGCTCATTAGTGGTCTTCCGGTGACATCTAGTGGTTATAAGTGCAATTTTTTATTCAACACTGGGTTTTGAAGCTTTATAAATATTACAGTGTTCTTTTTTACCTAATCTCTGTTAAATTTTGCATGATTGTTTAGAAAAAATACAGATCTAATGCATTTGTGATTATATTACCCCTTTTTTTTGCAGTTTAATGCCATTCACAACAGAAATCTTTTGTTTTTTAGGCCTGTTTAAATGTTATCTAACCAAAGGACAAAATGCAACATATTTTTTCAAAGTTATTGATCTAGAGAGTCCAGAGAATATTATTGCAGTGGTTTGATCAAGACTGAACAAAAAACCAGGTGACCCAAAACATTCAAATTCGTGGACCAATTTTATGAAAAAGGCTATAACTCGGGAACAAAATGAGATATCTTCACCAAACTCAGAACTCATATGCATGAACAAAAACTTTAGTCAAATTATTTTTTTTTCCATATCTGCCACTTGGTGGCGCTACAGGATGAAAAAAAAACTAAAATGGCTATAACTAAGCAACCGCTGATCCAATCAACTTGAAAATTGGTATGGCCCAATGTGGCATAAGTGTCTATGAGGAATTTCACTTATCTTAAAAAACATGGCCGCCATTGGCCAAACAACTTTAAGCACCTATTTGACAAGGTTAATGGAAGTCGATCGGAACGAAACTCGGTGGGCATGTTCGACTCATTGCCCTAAAGGTCTGTAAGTATTTTGAAAGAAATTGCCCACAACATTGTCACCTCCCACAGAACACAACAAAGCGATTTGATTACAGCGCCACCTATTTTCCAAAAATGATAATGCATCATTTTACTGGAGTTTTACTGGCTGTTTCAATTACACTCCTCCAATAATTGCTTTTCTTACTCGTTGCATTTGGTCTGATGCTCCATGCCATGCTTAGCTCCTCGCTGTGGAACTTTTATTAACGATTTTCAGCCATTTCAATTACAATCATGCAATTATTAATTTCATTATTCATTGTTGCATTTGGTCTGATGCTACATATGCTTAGCTCCTGATGTTGCCGCTGGAATGCTTGGCCCCGTGATTGCTGCTTGCAGCTATATTTAGGGGCCAAGCACCGAAGGTGCGAAGGCACCTATTGTGTTTGTTGGCGTTATTAGGGGCCAAGCACCGAAGGTGCGTAGGCACCTATTGTTTTCGTTGGCGTTATTAGGGGCCAAGCACCGAAGGTGCGTAGGACCCTCTTGTTTTTGTTGGCGTTCTTATTATTATTATTATTATTATTCTTCCGACTGGGGGTCTATGGCAGCCCATAGAACCGAATGCGGGAAAGTTGTAATGGTTTGACATTCTTATAGAGGACAGTGCCAACATTAAGTACACCAATTTTGGTGTGTCTAAGACATTCCCTCTAGCGCCACCAACTGTCCAAAATTTCACTTTAATTTTGTTAACTTTTTGACCGTAAGGCCAATCATCAAAATTCTTTTTTCATCTGATTTCTGAGCTCATGCCGATTCGATTGCACCATAGCAAATCATTTTCCGTCATAGAAATGTGGCCGCCATTTTGAATTTTTTTAAAAACCTACTTTTTCGAACTCGTCCTAGACGGTTTGTCCGATTCACACGAAAATTGAACCAGATCATCTTCAGTCAGTGCTGACCAAAAGTTATGCAAATCAAATTGATTCGTCAAACCGTTTTTGATAAACGCTCAAACAAATTTTACGTAACGCTTGCTAAAACAGTCGTAAGGCTGTATCTATGCAACGATTTATTCTATTCTGACCAAACTTGGTACATGTCATAACAAGCATGACCTGAGGCTACATGCTGTGTTTCGGCGCAGCGCCACCTACTGGTCCAGAGATATGAAAAATTACTATTTTTGCTTATAACTTTTGAACAGTTTGTCCAAAAATCATAACATTTGTCTTGTTAGATTCAGGGCTACATGCCAAGTCGACTGATATCCAATTTTACCATTTTGGCCATTTTGACTGTCGGCCATTTTGAATTTTGTGCTAAAATGCTGTATTTTAAGAACACATCAACGGATTGTTACGAAACTTGGTATGGGTCATCAGCACAATGTCCTGAAGGAGCGTGAGAAGTTTCGAAACAGCGCCACCTAGTGGTGATCTTCTTTTTTTAAATGCTTATAACTTTGGGTGTGGTCGACTTATTTTCACCAGACTCATTAAATTGGACTCCTGAAACCTTACCGAGTCCTACGATACCAAACATGCTAGGTTTTGCCTTACGGTTTGTGTAGCGTTGTGATTTAGCGCTTAAAAAACATTTGGCTATATCTTCGAAACCGCTTGTCTGATCGAGACGAAACCACCATCAGAAGTTCGGAAACATAGGTCGATAGCTAAACGCCAATGCCCAAATGCCAAAATATTGATAGTAAGGGGTAGTAATATTCAATCAAAGTCAAGAGTCAGTCATTTTTTACATGCTTTTTCATGTAAATGTCTATAACTCTGAAGTGAATTGAGATATTTTCACCAAAATTGACACACATATGTATGGGCTCACTCTGAGGACACATAAAACAAATGGTTGGACTGAGCCTCTTGGTGGCGCTATAATAGAACAAAACATGAAATTCCCATTGACTTCAATACAGTTTTGTGAAATAAAATGCTATACTAAACAAATGCATTTGTGTAATATTACGAAACTCAGAATGTGCCAACAACAACATCCCCTGAAGGTACTCAAAATATTTTGAAACACCTAGTGGTCAAGTTATAACTCAATTTACATAAAGGCTAATAACTTTTGAAAAGATCTGGCTATTGACATGACGCTGATCTTAATAGATTCCTTGGGTCAGGCCGAGAACATAGATACCAAGTTTTCCTTATTTGGCTGAACTTCCTGTCCGCCATTTTGATTAATGTTGAAAACCTACTTTTTCGAACTCCTCCTAGACCGTTAGTCCGATTTTCACCAAATTTGACATGGATCATCTTCAGACCATTCTGGCAAAATGTTATGGATTTCGTGTCAATATACGAAACGGTTCTCATTTAGCGCATCAACGAATCAGCTGGAAGGGTTCCAAAATGCATTTGAGGCTGTATCTCTGCAAAGCTTTGACATATTTGCAAAAAACTTTGTATGTGTCATCGTCACCTCACACTGACCATTTCAAACTAATTTGGTAACAGCGCCACCTATTGGTTACACGTGATAAGCCAATAAATCCTATTACTAGTTGTTGTGTTTATTGTTTTCAAGCCATTTTGCCTAAAATAATCTTAAAACTGTCTTAATTACTCATTCCTGCCGTTCGTCTGAAGCTTGCTTCTGTAGTGCTTGGCCCCGTTATTGCTGCTTGCAGCTATATTTATTATTCTTCTTCTTCCGCCGCAAGTCTATGGCAGCCCATAGAACCGATTGCGGGAAAGTTGTATAATTTGGCACACTGATAGAGGACAGTGCCAACATTAACTATAGCAAATTTGAAGTCTCTATCTCCTACTCTCTAGCGCCACCACTTGTCCAAACTTTCAATGTTTGTATGCTAATAACTTTTGAACCGTAAGCCAGAAAATGGAAATTCTTTTTTCCTCTGAATCCTTGGCTCATGCCAAGTCGAATGAACCCCAAAATTCAAAAATCGCAAGGTTTAGTTTTTTCGCTATTTTCAACTATTCGAAATACCTACTTTTTTGAACTCGTCCTAGACGGTTAGTCCGATTGCCACGAAAATTGGCTCAGATCATCTTCAGACCATGCTGGCAAAAAGTTATGGAATTCAAGTTGATTTGTCCAACTGTTGTCGAATGACACGTAAACAAATTTGACGAAAAGCACGCAAACATGCACGTGAGGCTATATCCCGGCAACGGTTTGTCATATTGAGACCAAACTTGGCGTGTGTTATAACAAGCATGAACTGAGACAACCTGCAGTGTTTCGACACAGCGCCACCTAGTGGTCAGGAGATATGAAAAATGCATATTTTGGCTTATAACTACTGAATGGTTTGGCCAAAAATCACACAACTGGTCTCTTTAGATTCAGTGAGTCATGTCGAGTCGAATGATATCCAATTTTCCTGTGTCGGCCATTTTAGGCGTCGGCCATTTTGAATTATGATTCAAAATGCTGTATTTTTTGAACGCAGCATCGTATCGTTTCGCAAATAATTACAAAAATATTCGGCTCCATGCCCTGAAGGTACTCAAAAAGTTTGGTGGCAGCGCCACCTTGTGGCCAATAGTTATAATGAAATATCACATAAATGCTAATAACTTTTGAATAAATTAGTCTATTAAAATTAAAATGGTCTCGCTATATTCTGTGGGTCATGCCGAGAGTATTGATACCAATAATGTGAAAATTGGCCTTACTTCCTGTCCGCCATTTTGCTTAATGTTGAAAACCTACTTTTTCGAACTCCTCCTAGACCGTTAGCCCAATTTTCACCAAATTTGACGTGAATCATCTTCAGACCATGCTGGCAAAAAGTTATGGATTTTGTGTCGATATACGTAACGGTTCTCATTTAGCGCATCAACGAATTTGCTGGAAGGGTGCCAAAATGCATTTGAGGCTGTATCTCTGCAACACTTTGACATATTTGCACCAAACTTTGTATGTGTCATCGCAACCTCACACTGACCATGCCACATAAATTTGGTAACAGCGCCACCTATTGGTCAAGAGTAATAAACCATTCATTAACCATGAGTAATTACACTTTTTAAAATGCTAATAACTTTTTAGTCCATTAGCCTATTGCAACGAAACTGGGCTCAAAATATTCCCTGGCTTATGCCAATAACATAGATACCAAATATGCCAGTGTTTACTGAAGTTCCGGTCCACCATTTTGATTTATGTGGAAAACCTACTTTTTCGAACTCCTCATGAACCGTAGGTCCAATTTTCACCAAATTCGAATCAGATGATCTTCAGACTATGTTGACACAAAGTTATGGATTTTGTGTCGATAGACAAAACCGTTTTTGCATACCAAAGCGACGAAGTTGAAACACAATGACAAAATGACACTTGAGGCTGCATCTCTGGAATGCTGTGGCATATTAACACCAAACTTTGTGTGTGTCATTGAAAAGTCAAACAGAGTACACCAAATTGATTTCATAACAGTGCCACCTATTGGTCAAACTTTATAAGCCAAGTAATCATGCTACTAGAGGTGGTATTATGATTTTTTTTTTGCCATTTCAATTACAATAATTCCAAAATTACTGTTATTGCTCATTAATGTATTTGGTGTGATGCTTCATGCCATGCTTAGCTCCTACATTTGCCGTTGGAGTGCTTGGCCCCGTAATTGCTGCTTGCAGCTATATTTAGGGGCCAAGCACCGAAGGTGCGAAGGCACCTATTGTGTTTGTTGGCGTTATTATTATTAGGGGCCAAGCACCGAAGGTGCGTAGGCACCTATTGTAATCGTTGGCGTTATTATTATTCTTCTTCTTCTTCTTCTTCTTCTTCCGCCGCAAGTCTATGGCAGCCCATAGAACCGATTGCGGGAAAGTTGTATAATTTGGCACACTGATAGAGGACAGTCCCAACATTAACTATAGCAAATTTGAAGTCTCTAACTCCAACTCTCTAGCGCCACCACTTGTCCAAACTTTCAATGTTTATATGCTAATAACTTTTGAACCGTAAGCCAGAAAATGGAAATTCTTTTTTCCTCTGAATCCTTGGCTTAAGCCAAGTCGAATGAATCCCGAAATTCAAAAATCGCAAGGTTTAGTTTTTTCGTTATTTTCAATTATTCGAAAAACCTACTTTTTCGAACTCGTCCTAGACGGTTAGTCTGATTGCCACGAAAATTGTCTCAGATCATCTTCAGACCAGGCCGGCAAAAAGTTATGGAATTCAAGTTGATTCGTCCAACCGTTGTCGAATGACACGTAAACAAATTTGACAAAAAGCACGCAAAAATGCACGTGAGGCTATATCTCGGCAACGGTTTGGCATATTGAGGCCAAACTTGGTGTGTGTTATAACAAGCATGAACTGAGACGACCTGCAGTGTTTCGACACAGCGCCACCTAGTGGTCAGGAGATATGAAAAATGCATATTTTGGCTTATAACTTCTGAATGGTTTGGCCAAAAATCACACAACTGGTCTCTTTAGATTCAGTGAGTCATGTCGAGTCGAATGATATCCAATTTTCCTGTGTCGGCCATTTTAGGCGTCGGCCATTTTGAATTATATTTTAAAATGCTGTATTTTTTGAACGCAGCATCGTATCGTTTCGCAAATAATTACAAAAATATTCGGCTCCATGCCCTGAAGGTACTCAAAAAGTTTGGTGGCAGCGCCACCTTGTGGCCAATAGTTATAATGAAATATCACATAAATGCTAATAACTTTTGAATAAATTAGTCTATTAAAATTAAAATGGTCTCACTATATTCTGTGGGTCATGCCGAGAGTATTGATACCAATAATGTGAAAATTGGCCATACTTCCTGTCCGCCATTTTGCTTAATGTTGAAAACCTACTTTTTTGAACTCCTCCTAGACCGTTAGCCCAATTTTCACCAAATTTGACGTGAATCATCTTCAAACCATGCTGGCAAAAAGTTATGGATTTCGTGTCGATATACGTAACGGTTCTCATTTAGCGCATCAACGAATTTGCTGGAAGGGTGCCAAAATGCATTTGAGGCTGTATCTCTGCAACACTTTGACATATTTGCACCAAACTTTGTATGTGTCATCGCCACCTCACACTGACCATGCCACATAAATTTGGTAACAGCGCCACCTATTGGTCAAGAGTAATAAACCATTCATTAACCATGAGTAACTACACTTTTTAAAATGCTAATAACTTTTTATTGCATTAGCCTATTTGAAGGAAACTGGGCTCAAAATATTCCCTGGCTTATGCCGATAACATAGATACCAAATATACCACAGTAAGCTGAACTTCCGGTCCGCCATTTTGATTTATGTTGAAAACATACTTTTTCGAACTCCTCATCAACCGTATGTCCGATTTTCACCAAATTCGAATCAAATGATCTTCAGACTATACTGATTCAAAGTTATGGATTTTGAGTCGATAGACAAAACCGTTTTCGCATACCACATCGACGAATTTGAGGCACAATGAGAAAATGACACTTGAGGCTGTATCCCTGGAATGCTTTGGCATATTGACAACAAACTTTGTGTGTGTCATTGAAAAGTCACACAGAGTACACCAAATTGATTTTATAACAGTGCCACCTATTGGTCAAACTTTATAAGCCAAGTAATCATGCTACTAGAGGTGGTATTGTTTTTTTTTTTTTTTTTGCCATTTCAAATACAATAATTCCAAAATTACTGTTATTGCTCATTAATGTATTTGGTGTGATGCTTCATGCCATGCTTATCTCCTACATTTGCCGTTGGAGTGCTTGGCCCCGTAATTGCTGCTTGCAGCTATATTTATTATTCTTCTTCTTCCACCCCAAGTCTATGGTAGCCCATAGAACCGATTGCGGGAAAGTTGTATAATTTGGCACACTAATAGAGGACTGTCTGAACATTAACCGTAGCAAATTTGAAGTCTCTAACTCAAACTCTCTAGCGCCACCAATTGTCTAAACTTTCAAAAACTTGATGCTAATAACTCTTGAACCGTAAGCCACAAAATGAAAATTCTTTTTTCCTGTGATTCCTTGGCTCATGCCGAGTCGAATGGACACCGAAATTCAAAAATCGCAAGGCTTAGTTTTTTCGCTATCGTCAATTGTTCGTAAAACCTACTTTTTCGAACTCGTCCTAGGCCGTTGCACCGATTGTCACGAAAATTGAATCAGATAATCTTCAGACCATGCTGACAAAAAGTTATGGAATTCAAGTTGATTTCTCAAACCGTTTCCGAATAGCTCATGAACGAATTCTTCGAAAAGCACGCAAACGTGAACGTGAGGCTATATCTCCGCAACGGTTTGGCCTATTGAGACCAATCTTGGTGGGTCTTATAACAACCATTCCCTGGGACTACCTGCAGTGTTTCGGCGCTGTGCCCCCTAGTGGTCAGGAGATATGAAAAATGCATGTTTTTGCTCATAACTTCTGAACGGCTTTGCCAAAAATCACAAAAGTGGTGTCTTTAGATTCAGTGCATCATTCCGAGTCGAATGATACCGAATTTTCCCAATTCGGCCATTTTGGGCGTCGGCCATTTTGGATTTAGTTGTAAATTGCTGTATCTTAAGAATGAAGTTCCGTATCGTTTCGCAAATAATTACAAAAATGTCCGGCTCCATGCCCTGAATGTACACAAAAAAATTGGGGGCAGCGCCACCTTGTGGTCAATAGTTATAACGATTTTTTCGAAAAATGCTAATAACTTTTGCATACATTAGCCTATTGTAACAAAGCTGATGTTGATAGATTCCTTGGGTCATGCCGAGAACACCGATACCCCATTTGTCAATTTTGGCAAAATTTCCTGTCCGCCATTTTGATTCATGTTGAAAACCTACTTTTTCGAACTCCTCCTAGACCGTTGCTCAGATTTTCACCAAATTTGATTTGGATCATCTTCAGACCATGCTGGCAAAAAGTTATGGAATTTGTGTCGATACACGTAACCGTTTTCAATTAGCGTACCAACGAATTTGCTGGAAAGATGCCAAACTGCATCTGAGGCTGTATCTCTGCAAAGGTTGGAGATATTTACACAAAACTTAATATGTGACATTGTCACATCACATTGACCACGCCACATCATTTTGGTCACAGCGCCACCTATTGGTCAAGAGTAATAAACCAATCAATAACCGCTAATTATTACATTTACAATAATGCTAATAACTTTTGATTGCATTAGCCTATTATCATGAAACATGTCTCAAAATGTTCCTTGGGACATGCCGACAACATACATACCAATTATGTCATATTAAGCAAAACTTCCTGTCCGCCATTTTGATTCATGTTGAAAACCTTTTTTTTTAAACTCATCCTCAACCGTTTGTCCGATTTTCACCAAAATTGAATCAGATCATCTTCAGACCGTGCTGACAAAAAGTTATGGATTTCGTGTCAATAGACGAAACCGTTTTTGTACAGCGCTGCTTCAGATGTCAGGCATCTTCACAAAATGAGTCTGAGGCTATATCTCTGCAAAGCCCATTAGTGGTCTTCCAGTGACATCTAGTGGTCGTAAATGCAATTTATCATACAACACTGTCTCTTTAACCTTTATAACTGTTATATGTTGTCTTAATTTCATTCCAAAGAAGCATACGCAATTTATGTATAATTTCACAGTCTAGATAATAGTACTGCACTGATTTTAAATAACCTAGATATGGCTGACAGTAAAAGAATAGAACAGAATTACAGACACACACAAACATGAAATGTTTAAACTACTATATTAATACTCAATAAGCATGCTTAAACCCACACACAGATGCACACATTTTGTTATATATATAGATAATTAAAATAAATGATGGGTGATAAAACCTATTGCAAGTCTTCTGTTTTTATGGGCTTCTATGTCATTTTTCAGGTTTCATTGCAATCATAATCTGGCATAATTATAAACATTAGATATATCTGTATGAATCAATTGTTAAACTTTGACTCAATGTGATCTGAAATGCTTGAACAGTAATATTAAATAATAGTAATATACATTTTTTCTAGATGAATCCCTCAACAAGCCCATAAACTGTAATGTTTTAGTCTTTAGTGAGCTCATTAGTGGTCTTCCGGTGACATCTAGTGGTTATAATTGCAATTTTTTATTCAACACTGGGTTTTGAAGCTTTATAAATATTACAGTGTTTTCTTTTTTACCTAATCTCTGTTAAATTTTGCATGATTGTTTAGAAAAAATACAGATCTAATGCATGTGTGATTATATTACCCCTTTTTTTTTGCAGTTTAATGCCATTCACAACAGAAATCTTTTGTTTTTTAGGCCATTTTAACTGTTATAGCACCAGCTATTTTCTGATCTTAATGAAACTTTGCATGCTTGGTGGGTCATCTTTCACATGTTATAACCAAGTTTCATAAAGTTTTGAGTTTTTGTTTCAGTTTTAGAGGCTTTAGGTTACATGTGGCCACGGCCCTTTCCTAAATGACCTCTTATAGCTAACCAAAGGACAAAATGCAACATATTTTTGAAAATTATTGATCTAGAGAGTCCAGAGAATATTATTGCAGTGGTTTGATCAAGACTGAACAAAAAACCAGGTGACCCAAAACATTCAAATTCGTGGACCAATTTTACGAAAAAGGCTATAACTCGGGAACAAAATGAGATATCTTCACCAAACTCAGAACTCATATGCATGAACAAAAACTTTAGTCAAATTATTATTTTTTTTCCATATCTGCCACTTGGTGGCGCTACAGGATGAAAAAAAATCAAATGGCTATAACTAAGCAACCGTTGATCCAATCAACTTGAAAATTGATATGGCCCAATGTGGCACAAGTGCTCTATGAGGAATTTCACTTATCTTAAAAAACATGGCCGCCATTGGCCAAACAACTTTAAGCACCTATTTGACAAGGTTAATGGAAGTCGATCGGAACGAAACTCGGTGGGCATGTTCGACTCATTGCCCTAAAGGTCTGTAAGTATTTTGAAAGAAATTTCCCACAACATTGTCACCTCCCACAGAACACAACAAAGCGATTTGATTACAGCGCCACCTATTTTCCAAAAATGATAATGCATCATTTAACTGGAGTTTTACTGGCTGTTTCAATTACACTCTTCCAATAATTGCTTTTCTTACTCGTTGCATTTGGTCTGATGCTCCATGCCATGCTTAGCTCCTCGCTGTGGAACTTTTATTAACGATTTTCAGCCATTTCAATTACAATCATGCAATTATTAATTTCATTATTCATTGTTGCATTTGGTCTGATGCTACATATGCTTAGCTCCTGATGTTGCCGCTGGAATGCTTGGCCCCGTGATTGCTGCTTGCAGCTATATTTATTATTAGGGGCCAAGCACCGAAGGTGCGAAGGCACCTATTGTGTTCGTTGGCGTTATTATTATTATTATTATTATTCTTCTTCTTCCACCCCAAGTCTATGGTAGCCCATAGAACCGATTGCGGGAAAGTTGTATAATTTGGCACACTAATAGAGGACTGTCTGAACATTAACCGTAGCAAATTTGAAGTCTCTAACTCAAACTCTCTAGCGCCACCAATTGTCTAAACTTTCAAAAACCTGATGCTAATAACTCTTGAACTGTTAGCCACAAAATGAAAATTCTTTTTTCCTGTGATTCCTTGGCTCATGCCGAGTCGAATGGACACCGAAATTCAAAAATCGCAAGGCTTAGTTTTTTCGCTATCGTCAATTGTTCGTAAAACCTACTTTTTCGAACTCGTCCTAGGCCGTTGCACCGATTGTCACGAAAATTGAATCAGATAATCTTCAGACCCTGCTGGCAAAAAGTTATGGAATTCAAGTTGATTTCTCAAACCGTTTCCGAATAGCTCATGAACGAATTCTTCGAAAAGCACGCAAACGTGAACGTGAGGCTATATCTCCGCAACGGTTTGGCCTATTGAGACCAATCTTGGTGGGTCTTATAACAACCATTCCCTGGGACTACCTGCAGTGTTTCGGCGCTGTGCCCCCTAGTGGTCAGGAGATATGAAAAATGCATGTTTTTGCTCATAACTTCTGAACGGTTTTGCCAAAAATCACAAAAGTGGTGTCTTTAGATTCAGTGCATCATTCCGAGTCGAATGATACCGAATTTTCCCAATTCGGCCATTT
Source organism: Carassius gibelio (assembly GCF_023724105.1). Taxonomy (NCBI): domain Eukaryota; kingdom Metazoa; phylum Chordata; class Actinopteri; order Cypriniformes; family Cyprinidae; genus Carassius; species Carassius gibelio. The sequence continues at coordinate 2,032,842 of NC_068371.1, read as the reverse complement.
TGGGCGTCGGCCATTTTGGATTTAGTTGTAAATTGCTGTATCTTAAGATTGAAGTTCCGTATCGTTTCGCAAATAATTACAAAAATGTCCGGCTCCATGCCCTGAATGTACACAAAAAAATTGGGGGCAGCGCCACCTTGTGGTCAATAGTTATAACGATTTTTTCGAAAAATGCTAATAACTTTTGCATACATTAGCCTATTGTAACAAAGCTGATGTTGATAGATTCCTTGGGTCATGCCGAGAACACCGATACCCCATTTGTCAATTTTGGCAAAATTTCCTGTCCGCCATTTTGATTCATGTTGAAAACCTACTTTTTCGAACTCCTCCTAGACCATTGCTCAGATTTTCACCAAATTTGATTTGGACCATCTTCAGACCATGCTGGCAAAAAGTTATGGAATTTGTGTCGATACACGGAACCGTTTTCAATTAGCGTACCAACGAATTTGCTGGAAAGATGCCAAACTGCATCTGAGGCTGTATCTCTGCAAAGGTTGGAGATATTTACACAAAACTTAATATGTGACATTGTCACATCACATTGACCACGCCACATCATTTTGGTCACAGCGCCACCTATTGGTCAAGAGTAATAAACCAATCAATAACCGCTAATTATTAACTTTCCAATAATGCTAATAACTTTTGATTGCATTAGCCTATTATCATGAAACATGTCTCAAAATGTTCCTTGGGACATGCCGACAACATACATACCAATTATGTCATATTAAGCAAAACTTCCTGTCCGCCATTTTGATTCATGTTGAAAACCTTTTTTTTTAAACTCATCCTCAACCGTCTGTCTGATTTTCACCAAAATTGAATCAGATCATCTTCAGACCGTGCTGACAAAAAGTTATGGATTTCGTGTCAATAGACGAAACCGTTTTTGTACAGCGCTGCTTCAGATGTCAGGCATCTTCACAAAATGAGTCTGAGGCTATATCTCTGCAAAGCCCATTAGTGGTCTTCCAGTGACATCTAGTGGTCGTAAATGCACATTATCATACAACACTGTCTCTTTAACCTTTATAACTGTTATATGTTGTCTTAATTTCATTCCAAAGAAGCATACGCAATTTATGTATAATTTCACAGTCTAGATAATAGTACTGCACTGATTTTAAATAACCTAGATATGGCTGACAGTAAAAGAATAGAACAGAATTACAGACACACACAAACATGAAATGTTTAAACTAGTATATTAATACTCAATAAGCATGCTTAAACCCACACACAGATGCACACATTTTGTTATATATATAGATAATTAAAATAAATGATGGGTGATAAAACCTATTGCAAGTCTTCTGTTTTTATGGGCTTCTATGTCATTTTTCAGGTTTCATTGCAATCATAATCTGGCATAATTATAAACATTAGATATATCTGTATGAATAAATTGGTAAACTTTGACTCAATGTGATCTGAAATGCTTGAACAGTAATATTAAATAATAGTAATATACATTTTTTCTAGATGAATCCCTCAACAAGCCCATAAACTGTAATGTTTTAGTCTTTAGTGAGCTCATTAGTGGTCTTCCGGTGACATCTAGTGGTTATAATTGCAATTTTTTATTCAACACTGGGTTTTGAAGCTTTATAAATATTACAGTGTTCTTTTTTACCTAATCTCTGTTAAATTTTGCATGATTGTTTAGAAAAAATACAGATCTAATGCATGTGTGATTATATTACCCCCTTTTTTTTGCAGTTTAATGCCATTCACAACAGAAATCTTTTGTTTTTTAGGCCATTTTAACTGTTATAGCACCAGCTATTTTCTGATCTTAATGAAACTTTGCATGCTTGGTGGGTCATCTTTCACATGTTATAACCAAGTTTCATAAAGTTTTGAGTTTTTGTTTCAGTTTTATAGGCTTTAGGTTACATGTGGCCACGGCCCTTTCCTAAATGACCTCTTATAGCTAACCAAAGGACAAAATGCAACATATTTTTGAAAATTATTGATCTAGAGAGTCCAGAGAATATTATTGCAGTGGTTTGATCAAGACTGAACAAAAAACCAGGTGACCCAAAACATTCAAATTCGTGGACCAATTTTACGAAAAAGGCTATAACTCGGGAACAAAATGAGATATCTTCACCAAACTCAGAACTCCTATGCATGAACAAAAACTTTAGTCAAATTATTATTTTTTTTCCATATCTGCCACTTGGTGGCGCTACAGGATGAAAAAAAATCAAATGGCTATAACTAAGCAACCGTTGATCCAATCAACTTGAAAATTGATATGGCCCAATGTGGCACAAGTGCTCTATGAGGAATTTCACTTATCTTAAAAAACATGGCCGCCATTGGCCAAACAACTTTAAGCACCTATTTGACAAGGTTAATGGAAGTCGATCGGAACGAAACTCGGTGGGCATGTTCGACTCATTGCCCTAAAGGTCTGTAAGTATTTTGAAAGAAATTGCCCACAACATTGTCACCTCCCACAGAACACAACAAAGCGATTTGATTACAGCGCCACCTATTTTCCAAAAATGATAATGCATCATTTTACTGGAGTTTTACTGGCTGTTTCAATTACACTCTTCCAATAATTGCTTTTCTTACTCGTTGCATTTGGTCTGATGCTCCATGCCATGCTTAGCTCCTCGCTGTGGAACTTTTATTAACGATTTTCAGCCATTTCAATTACAATCATGCAATTATTAATTTCATTATTCATTGTTGCATTTGGTCTGATGCTACATATGCTTAGCTCCTGATGTTGCCGCTGGAATGCTTGGCCCCGTGATTGCTGCTTGCAGCTATATTTATTATTCTTCTTCTTCCACCCCAAGTCTATGGTAGCCCATAGAACCGATTGCGGGAAAGTTGTATAATTTGGCACACTGATAGAGGACAGTCCCAACATTAACTATAGCAAATTTGAAGTCTCTATCTCCTACTCTCTAGCGCCACCACTTGTCCAAACTTTCAATGTTTGTATGCTAATAACTTTTGAACCGTAAGCCAGAAAATGGAAATTCTTTTTTCCTCTGAATCCTTGGCTCATGCCAAGTCGAATGAACCCCAAAATTCAAAAATCGCAAGGTTTAGTTTTTTCGCTATTTTCAATTATTGGAAAAACCTACTTTTTCGAACTCGTCCTAGACGGTTAGTCCGATTGCCACGAAAATTGGCTCAGATCATCTTCAGACCATGCTGGTAAAAAGTTATGGAATTCAAGTTGATTCGTCCAACTGTTGTCGAATGACACGTAAACAAATTTGACGAAAAGCACGCAAACATGCACGTGAGGCTATATCCCGGCAACGGTTTGTCATATTGAGACCAAACTTGGCGTGTGTTATAACAAGCATGAACTGAGACTACCTGCAGTGTTTCGACACAGCGCCACCTAGTGGTCAGGAGATATGAAAAATGCATATTTTGGCTTATAACTACTGAATGGTTTGGCCAAAAATCACACAACTGGTCTCTTTAGATTCAGTGAGTCATGTCGAGTCAAATGATATCCAATTTTCCTGTGTCGGCCATTTTAGGCGTCGGCCATTTTGAATTATGATTTAAAATGCTGTATTTTTTGAACGCAGCATCGTATCTTTTCGCAAATAATTACAAAAATATTCGGCTCCATGCCCTGAAGGTACTCAAAAAGTTTGGTGGCAGCACCACCTTGTGGCCAATAGTTATAATGAAATATCACATAAATGCTAATAACTTTTGAATAAATTAGTCTATTAAAATTAAAATGGTCTCGCTATATTCTGTGGGTCATGCCGAGAGTATTGATACCAATAATGTGAAAATTGGCCTTACTTCCTGTCCGCCATTTTGCTTAATGTTGAAAACCTACTTTTTCGAACTCCTCCTAGACCGTTAGCCCAATTGTCACCAAATTTGACGTGCATCATCTTCCGACCATGCTGGCAAAAAGTTATGGATTTTGTGTCGATATACGTAACGGTTCTCATTTAGCGCATCAACCAATTTGCTGGAAGGGTGCCAAAATGCATTTGAGGCTGTATCTCTGCAACACTTTGACATATTTGCACCAAACTTTGTATGTGTCATCGCCACGTCACACTGACCATGCCACATAAATTTGGTAACAGCGCCACCTTTTGGTCAAGAGTAATAAACCATTCATTAACCATGAGTAATTACACTTTTTAAAATGCTAATAACTTTTTAATGCATTAGCCTATTTGAAGGAAACTGGGCTCAAAATATTCCCTGGCTTATGCCGATAACATAGATACCAAATATACCACGGTAAGCTGAACTTCCGGTCCGCCATTTTGATTTATGTTGAAAACATACTTTTTCGAACTCCTGATCAACCGTATGTCCGATTTTCACCAAATTCGAATCAAATGATCTTCAGGCTATACTGATTCAAAGTTATGGATTTTGAGTCGATAGACAAAACCGTTTTCGCATACCTCATCGACGAATTTGAGGCACAATGAGAAAATGACACTTGAGGCTGTATCCCTGGAATGCTTTGGCATATTGACACCAAACTTTGTGTGTGTCATTGAAAAGTCACACAGAGTACACCAAATTGATTTTATAACAGTGTCACCTATTGGTCAAGCTTGATAAACCAAGTAATCATGCTACTAGAGGTGGTATTGGTGTTTTTTTTTTTTTGCCATTTCAAATACAATAATTCCAAAATTGCTGTTATTGCTCATTAATGTATTTGGTGTGATGCTTTATGCGATGCTTAGCTACTACATTGCCGTTGGAGTGCTTGGCCCCGTAATTGCTGCTTGCAGCTATATTTAGGGGCCAAGCACCGAAGGTGCGAAGGCACCTATTGTGTTTGTTGGCGTTATTATTAGGGGCCAAGCACCGAAGGTGCGAAGGCACCTATTGTGTTTGTTGGCGTTATTATTATTATTCTTCTTCTTCCACCCCAAGTCTATGGTAGCCCATAGAACCGATTGCGGGAAAGTTGTATAATTTGGCACACTAATAGAGGACTGTCTGAACATTAACCGTAGCAAATTTGAAGTCTCTAACTCAAACTCTCTAGCGCCACCAATTGTCTAAACTTTCAAAAACTTGATGCTAATAACTCTTGAACCGTAAGCCACAAAATGAAAATTCTTTTTTCCTGTGATTCCTTGGCTCATGCCGAGTCGAATGGACACCGAAATTCAAAAATCGCAAGGCTTAGTTTTTTCGCTATCGTCAATTGTCCGTAAAACCTACTTTTTCGAACTCGTCCTAGGCCGTTGCACCGATAGTCACGAAAATTGAATCAGATAATCTTCAGACCATGCTGACAAAAAGTTATGGAAATCAAGTTGATTTCTCAAACCGTTTCCGAATAGCTCATGAACGAATTCTTCGAAAAGCACGCAAACGTGAACGTGAGGCTATATCTCCGCAACGGTTTGGCCTATTGAGACCAATCTTGGTGGGTCTTATAACAACCATTCCCTGGGACTACCTGCAGTGTTTCGGCGCTGTGCCCCCTAGTGGTCAGGAGATATGAAAAATGCATGTTTTTGCTCATAACTTCTGAACGGTTTTGCCAAAAATCACAAAAGTGGTGTCTTTAGATTCAGTGCATCATTCCGAGTCGAATGATACCGAATTTTCCCAATTCGGCCATTTTGGGCGTCGGCCATTTTGGATTTAGTTGTAAATTGCTGTATCTTAAGAATGAAGTTCCGTATCGTTTCGCAAATAATTACAAAAATGTCCGGCTCCATGCCCTGAATGTACACAAAAAAATTGGGGGCAGCGCCACCTTGTGGTCAATAGTTATAACGATTTTTTCGAAAAATGCTAATAACTTTTGCATACATTAGCCTATTGTAACAAAGCTGATGTTGATAGATTCCTTGGGTCATGCCGAGAACACCGATACCCCATTTGTCAATTTTGGCAAAATTTCCAGTCCGCCATTTTGATTCATGTTGAAAACCTACTTTTTCGAACTCCTCCTAGACCGTTGCTCAGATTTTCACCAAATTTGATTAGGATCATCTTCAGACCATGCTGGCAAAAAGTTATGGAATTTGTGTCGATACACGTAACCGTTTTCAATTAGCGTACCAACGAATTTGCTGGAAAGATGCCAAACTGCATCTGAGGCTGTATCTCTGCAAAGGTTGGAGATATTTACACAAAACTTAATATGTGACATTGTCACATCACATTGACCACGCCACATCATTTTGGTCACAGCGCCACCTATTGGTCAAGAGTAATAAACCAATCAATAACTGCTAATTATTACATTTCCAATAATGCTAATAACTTTTGATTGCATTAGCCTATTATCATGAAACATGTCTCAAAATGTTCCTTGGGACATGCCGACAACATACATACCAATTATGTCATATTAAGCAAAACTTCCTGTCCGCCATTTTGATTCATGTTGAAAACCTTTTTTTTTAAACTCATCCTCAACCGTTTGTCTGATTTTCACCAAAATTGAATCAGATCATCTTCAGACCGTGGTGACAAAAAGTTATGGATTTCGTGTCAATAGACGAAACCGTTTTTGTACAGCGCTGCTTCAGATGTCAGGCATCTTCACAAAATGAGTCTGAGGCTATATCTCTGCAAAGCCCATTAGTGGTCTTCCGGTGACATCTAGTGGTCGTAAATGCAATTTATCATACAACACTGTCTCTTTAACCTTTATAACTGTTATATGTTGTCTTAATTTCATTCCAAAGAAGCATACGCAATTTATGTATAATTTCACAGTCTAGATAATAGTACTGCACTGATTTTAAATAACCTAGATATGGCTGACAGTAAAAGAATAGAACAGAATTACAGACACACACAAACATGAAATGTTTAAACTAGTATATTAGTACTCAATAAGCATGCTTAAACCCACACACAGATGCACACATTTTGTTATATATATAGATAATTAAAATAAATGATGGGTGATAAAACCTATTGCAAGTCTTCTGTTTTTATGGGCTTCTATGTCATTTTTCAGGTTTCATTGCAATCATAATCTGGCATAATTATAAACATTAGATATATCTGTATGAATAAATTGGTAAACTTTGACTCAATGTGATCTGAAATGCTTGAACAGTAATATTAAATAATAGTAATATACATTTTTTCTAGATGAATCCCTCAACAAGCCCATAAACTGTAATGTTTTAGTCTTTACTGAGCTCATTAGTGGTCTTCCGGTGACATCTAGTGGTTATAATTGCAATTTTTTATTCAACACTGGGTTTTGAAGCTTTATAAATATTACAGTGTTCTTTTTTACCTAATATCTGTTAAATTTTGCATGATTGTTTAGAAAAAATACAGATCTAATGCATGTGTGATTATATTACCCCTTTTTTTTTGCACTTTAATGCCATTCACAACAGAAATCTTTAGTTTTTTAGGCCATTTTAACTGTTATAGCACCAGCTATTTTCTGATCTTAATGAAACTTTGCATGCTTGGTGGGTCATCTTTCACATGTTATAACCAAGTTTCATAAAGTTTTGAGTTTTTGTTTCAGTTTTATAGGCTTTAGGTTACATGTGGCCACGGCCCTTTCCTAAATGACCTCTTATAGCTAACCAAAGGACAAAATGCAACATATTTTTGAAAATTATTGATCTAGAGAGTCCAGAGAATATTATTGCAGTGGTTTGATCAAGACTGAACAAAAAAACCAGGTGACCCAAAACATTCAAATTCGTGGACCAATTTTACGAAAAAAGGCTATAACTCGGGAACAAAATGAGATTTCTTCACCAAACTCAGAACTCATATGCATGAACAAAAACTTTAGTCAAATTATTATTTTTTTCCATATCTGCCACTTGGTGGCGCTACAGGATGAAAAAAAATCAAATGGCTATAACTAAGCAACCGTTGATCCAATCAACTTGAAAATTGATATGGCCCAATGTGGCACAAGTGCTCTATGAGGAATTTCACTTATCTTAAAAAACATGGCCGCCATTGGCCAAACAACTTTAAGCACCTATTTGACAAGGTTAATGGAAGTCGATCGGAACGAAACTCGGTGGGCATGTTCGACTCATTGCCCTAAAGGTCTGTAAGTATTTTGAAAGAAATTGCCCACAACATTGTCACCTCCCACAGAACACAACAAAGCGATTTGATTACAGCGCCACCTATTTTCCAAAAATGATAATGCATCATTTTACTGGAGTTTTACTGGCTGTTTCAATTACACTCTTCCAATAATTGCTTTTCTTACTCGTTGCATTTGGTCTGATGCTCCATGCCATGCTTAGCTCCTCGCTGTGGAACTTTTATTAACGATTTTCAGCCATTTCAATTACAATCATGCAATTATTAATTTCATTATTCATTGTTGCATTTGGTCTGATGCTACATATGCTTAGCTCCTGATGTTGCCGCTGGAATGCTTGGCCCCGTGATTGCTGCTTGCAGCTATATTTAGGGGCCAAGCACCGAAGGTGCGAAGGCACCTATTGTGTTTGTTGGCGTTATTATTAGGGGCCAAGCACCGAAGGTGCGAAGGCACCTATTGTGTTTGTTGGCGTTATTATTATTCTTCTTCTTCCGCCGCAAGTCTATGGCAGCCCATAGAACCGATTGCGGGAAAGTTGTATAATTTGGCACACTGATAGAGGACAGTCCCAACATTAACTATAGCAAATTTGAAGTCTCTATCTCCTACTCTCTAGCGCCACCACTTGTCCAAACTTTCAATGTTTGTATGCTAATAACTTTTGAACCGTAAGCCAGAAAATGGAAATTCTTTTTTCCTCTGAATCCTTGGCTCATGCCAAGTCGAATGAACCCCAAAATTCAAAAATCGCAAGGTTTAGTTTTTTCGCTATTTTCAATTATTCGAAAAACCTACTTTTTCGAACTCGTCCTAGACGGTTAGTCCGATTGCCACGAAAATTGGCTCAGATCATCTTCAGACCATGCTGGCAAAAAGTTATGGAATTCAAGTTGATTCGTCCAACTGTTGTCGAATGACACGTAAACAAATTTGACGAAAAGCACGCAAACATGCACGTGAGGCTATATCCTGGCAACGGTTTGTCATATTGAGACCAAACTTGGCGTGTGTTATAACAAGCATGAACTGAGACTACCTGCAGTGTTTCGACACAGCGCCACCTAGTGGTCAGGAGATATGAAAAATGCATATTTTGGCTTATAACTACTGAATGGTTTGGCCAAAAATCACACAACTGGTCTCTTTAGATTCAGTGAGTCATGTCGAGTCAAATGATATCCAATTTTCCTGTGTCGGCCATTTTAGGCGTCGGCCATTTTGAATTATGATTTAAAATGCTGTATTTTTTGAACGCAGCATCGTATCGTTTCGCAAATAATTACAAAAATATTCGGCTCCATGCCCTGAAGGTACTCAAAAAGTTTGGTGGCAGCGCCACCTTGTGGCCAATAGTTATAATGAAATATCACATAAATGCTAATAACTTTTGAATAAATTAGTCTATTAAAATTAAAATGGTCTCGCTATATTCTGTGGGTCATGCCGAGAGTATTGATACCAATAATGTGAAAATTGGCCTTACTTCCTGTCCGCCATTTTGCTTAATGTTGAAAACCTACTTTTTCGAACTCCTCCTAGACCGTTAGCCCAATTTTCACCAAATTTGACGTGAATCATCTTCAGACCATGCTGGCAAAAAGTTATGGATTTTGTGTCGATATACGTAACGGTTCTCATTTAGCGCATCAACGAATTTGCTGGAAGGGTGCCAAAATGCATTTGAGGCTGTATCTCTGCAACACTTTGACATATTTGCACCAAACTTTGTATGTGTCATCGCCACCTCACACTGACCATGCCACATAAATTTGGTAACAGCGCCACCTATTGGTCAAGAGTAATAAACCATTCATTAACCATGAGTAATTACACTTTTTAAAATGCTAATAACTTTTTAATGCATTAGCCTATTTGAAGGAAACTGGGCTCAAAATATTCCCTGGCTTATGCCGATAACATAGATACCAAATATACCACGGTAAGCTGAACTTCCGGTCCGCCATTTTGATTTATGTTGAAAACATACTTTTTCGAACTCCTGATCAACCGTATGTCCGATTTTCACCAAATTCGAATCAAATGATCTTCAGGCTATACTGATTCAAAGTTATGGATTTTGAGTCGATAGACAAAACCGTTTTCGCATACCACATCGACGAATTTGAGGCACAATGAGAAAATGACACTTGAGGCTGTATCCCTGGAATGCTTTGGCATATTGACACCAAACTTTGTGTGTGTCATTGAAAAGTCACACAGAGTACACCAAATTGATTTTATAACAGTGTCACCTATTGGTCAAGCTTGATAAACCAAGTAATCATGCTACTAGAGGTGGTATTGGTGTTTTTTTTTTTTTGCCATTTCAAATACAGTAATTCCAAAATTGCTGTTATTGCTCATTAATGTATTTGGTGTGATGCTTTATGCGATGCTTAGCTACTACATTTGCCGTTGGAGTGCTTGGCCCCGTAATTGCTGCTTGCAGCTATATTTATTATTATTATTATTCTTCTTCTTCCACCCCAAGTCTATGGTAGCCCATAGAACCGATTGCGGGAAAGTTGTATAATTTGGCACACTAATAGAGGACTGTCTGAACATTAACCGTAGCAAATTTGAAGTCTCTAACTCAAACTCTCTAGCGCCACCAATTGTCTAAACTTTCAAAAACTTGATGCTAATAACTCTTGAACCGTAAGCCACAAAATAAAAATTCTTTTTTCCTGTGATTCCTTGGCTCATGCCGAGTCGAATGGACACCGAAATTCAAAAATCGCAAGGCTTAGTTTTTTCGCTATCGTCAATTGTTCGTAAAACCTACTTTTTCTGACTCGTCCTAGGCCGTTGCACCGATTGTCACGAAAATTGAATCAGATAATCTTCAGACCATGCTGGCAAAAAGTTATGGAATTCAAGTTGATTTCTCAAACCGTTTCCGAATAGCTCATGAACGAATTCTTCGAAAAGCACGCAAACGTGAACGTGAGGCTATATCTCCGCAACGGTTTGGCCTATTGAGACCAATCTTGGTGGGTCTTATAACAACCATTCCCTGGGACTACCTGCAGTGTTTCGGCGCTGTGCCCCCTAGTGGTCAGGAGATATGAAAAATGCATGTTTTTGCTCATAACTTCTGAACGGTTTTGCCAAAAATCACAAAAGTGGTGTCTTTAGATTCAGTGCATCATTCCGAGTCGAATGATACCGAATTTTCCCAATTCGGCCATTTTGGGCGTCGGCCATTTTGGATTTAGTTGTAAATTGCTGTATCTTAAGAATGAAGTTCCATATCGTTTCGCAAATAATTACAAAAATGTCCGGCTCCATGCCCTGAATGTACACAAAAAAATTGGGGGCAGCGCCACCTTGTGGTCAATAGTTATAACGATTTTTTCGAAAAATGCTAATAACTTTTGCATACATTAGCCTATTGTAACAAAGCTGATGGTGATAGATTCCTTGGGTCATGCCGAGAACACCGATACCCCATTTGTCAATTTTGGCAAAATTTCCTGTCCGCCATTTTGATTCATGTTGAAAACCTACTTTTTCGAACTCCTCCTAGACCGTTGCTCAGATTTTCACCAAATTTGATTTGGATCATCTTCAGACCATGCTGGCAAAAAGTTATGGAATTTGTGTCGATACACGTAACCGTTTTCAATTAGCGTACCAACTAATTTGCTGGAAAGATGCCAAACTGCATCTGAGGCTGTATCTCTGCAAAGGTTGGAGATATTTACACAAAACTTAATATGTGACATTGTCACATCACATTGACCACGCCACATCATTTTGGTCACAGCGCCACCTATTGGTCAAGAGTAATAAACCAATCAATAACCGCTAATTATTACATTTCCAATAATGCTAATAACTTTTGATTGCATTAGCCTATTATCATGAAACATGTCTCAAAATGTTCCTTGGGACATGCCGACAACATGCATACCAATTATGTCATATTAAGCAAAACTTCCTGTCCGCCATTTTGATTCATGTTGAAAACCTTTTTTTTTAAACTCATCCTCAACCGTTTGTCTGATTTTCACCAAAATTGAATCAGATCATCTTCAGACCGTGCCGACAAAAAGTTATGGATTTCGTGTCAATAGACGAAACCGTTTTTGTACAGCGCTGCTTCAGATGTCAGGCATCTTCACAAAATGAGTCTGAGGCTATATCTCTGCAAAGCTTTGTTGTAATTAAGCCAAACTTGTGTGTGCCATTGTCTAACATGGAGAATAGGCTCACAGACACTCACACACAGAAATGAAATGGTTCAACTATTATATGAATAATCAATTAGCATGATTACACACACACACACACACACACACACACACAGAGAGAGAGAAGTACATGCCCACACATTTTGTTATATGTAGATATTTGAAATAAATTATAGGTGACACACAACTCACAGAAAGACTTATTTTCTTACATTTCTATGTCAGGTTTCATTGCATTCATATTCTGACATAATAGTAAACATTTGATATACATGTATGAATAAATGGTTGAACTTTCACTCAATGTGATCTTAAATGCTTGAACAGTAATATTAAATAATAGTAATATATATTTTTCTAGATGAATCAATCATCGAGACAATGAACTGTAATGTTTTAGTCTTTAGTGAGCCCATTAGTGGTCTTCCAGTGACATCTAGTGGTCGTAAATGCAATTTATCATACAACACTGTCTCTTTAACCTTTATAACTGTTATATGTTGTCTTAATTTCATTCCAAAGAAGCATACGCAATTTATGTATAATTTCACAGTCTAGATAATAGTACTGCACTGATTTTAAATAACCTAGATATGGCTGACAGTAAAAGAATAGAACAGAATTACAGACACACACAAACATTAATACTCAATAAGCATGCTTAAACCCACACACAGATGCACACATTTTGTTATATATATAGATGATTAAAATAAATGATGGGTAATAAAACCTATTGCAAGTCTTCTGTTTTTATGGGCTTCTAGGTCATTTTTCAGGTTTCATTGCAATCATAATCTGGCATAATTATAAACATTAGATATATCTGTATAAATAAATTGGTAAACTTTGACTCAATGTGATCTGAAATGCTTGAACAGTAATATTAAATAATAGTAATATACATTTTTTCTAGATGAATCCCTCAACAAGCCCATAAACTGTAATGTTTTAGTCTTTAGTGAGCTCATTAGTGGTCTTCCGGTGACATCTAGTGGTTATAATTGCAATTTTTTATTCAACACTGGGTTTTGAAGCTTTATAAATATTACAGTGTTCTTTTTTACCTAATCTCTGTTAAATTTTGCATGATTGTTTAGAAAAAACACAGATCTAATGCATGTGTGATTATATTACCCCTTTTTTTTTGCAGTTTAATGCCATTCACAACAGAAATCTTTTGTTTTTTAGGCCATTTTAACTGTTATAGCACCAGCTATTTTCTGATCTTAATGAAACTTTGCATGCTTGGTGGGTCATCTTTCACATGTTATAACCAAGTTTCATAAAGTTTTGAGTTTTTGTTTCAGTTTTATAGGCTTTAGGTTACATGTGGCCACGGCCCTTTCCTAAATGACCTCTTATAGCTAACCAAAGGACAAAATGCAACATATTTTTGAAAATTATTGATCTAGAGAGTCCAGAGAATATTATTGCAGTGGTTTGATCAAGACTGAACAAAAAACCAGGTGACCCAAAACATTCAAATTCGTGGACCAATTTTACGAAAAAGGCTATAACTCGGGAACAAAATGAGATATCGTCACCAAACTCAGAACTCATATGCATGAACAAAAACTTTAGTCAAATTATTATTTTTTTTCCATATCTGCCACTTGGTGGCGCTACAGGATGAAAAAAAATCAAATGGCTATAACTAAGCAACCGTTGATCCAATCAACTTGAAAATTAATATGGCCCAATGTGGCACAAGTGCTCTATGAGGAATTTCACTTATCTTAAAAAACATGGCCGCCATTGGCCAAACAACTTTAAGCACCTATTTGACAAGGTTAATGGAAGTCGATCGGAACGAAACTCGGTGGGCATGTTCGACTCATTGCCCTAAAGGTCTGTAAGTATTTTGAAAGAAATTGCCCACAACATTGTCACCTCCCACAGAACACAACAAAGCGATTTGATTACAGCGCCACCTATTTTCCAAAAATGATAATGCATCATTTTACTGGAGTTTTACTGGCTGTTTCAATTACACTCTTCCAATAATTGCTTTTCTTACTCGTTGCATTTGGTCTGATGCTCCATGCCATGCTTAGCTCCTCGCTGTGAAACTTTTATTAACGATTTTCAGCCATTTCAATTACAATCATGCAATTATTAATTTCATTATTCATTGTTGCATTTGGTCTGATGCTACATATGCTTAGCTCCTGATGTTGCCGCTGGAATGCTTGGCCCCGTGATTGCTGCTTGCAGCTATATTTATTATTCTTCTTCTTCCACCCCAAGTCTATGGTAGCCCATAGAACCGATTGCGGGAAAGTTGTATAATTTGGCACACTAATAGAGGACTGTCTGAATATTAACCGTAGCAAATTTGAAGTCTCTAACTCAAACTCTCTAGCGCCACCAATTGTCTAAACTTTCAAAAACTTGATGCTAATAACTCTTGAACCGTAAGCCACAAAATGAAAATTCTTTTTTCCTGTGATTCCTTGGCTCATGCCGAGTCGAATGGACACCGAAATTCAAAAATCGCAAGGCTTAGTTTTTTCGCTATCGTCAATTGTTCGTAAAACCTACTTTTTCGAACTCGTCCTAGGCCGTTGCACCGATTGTCACGAAAATTGAATCAGATAATCTTCAGACCATGCTGGCAAAAAGTTATGGAATTCAAGTTGATTTCTCAAACCGTTTCCGAATAGCTCATGAACGAATTCTTCGAAAAGCACGCAAACGTGAACGTGAGGCTATATCTCCGCAACGGTTTGGCCTATTGAGACCAATCTTGGTGGGTCTTATAATAACCATTCCCTGGGACTACCTGCAGTGTTTCGGCGCTGTGCCCCCTAGTGGTCAGGAGATATGAAAAATGCATGTTTTTGCTCATAACTTCTGAACGGTTTTGCCAAAAATCACAAAAGTGGTGTCTTTAGATTCAGTGCATCATTCCGAGTCGAATGATACCGAATTTTCCCAATTCGGCCATTTTGGGCGTCGGCCATTTTGAATTTAGTTGTAAATTGCTGTATCTTAAGAATGAAGTTCCGTATCGTTTCGCAAATAATTACAAAAATGTCCGGCTCCATGCCCTGAATGTACACAAAAAAATTGGGGGCAGCGCCACCTTGTGGTCAATAGTTATAACGATTTTTCGAAAAATGCTAATAACTTTTGCATACATTAGCCTATTGTAACAAAGCTGATGTTGATAGATTCCTTGGGTCATGCCGAGAACACCGATACCCCATTTGTCAATTTTGGCAAAATTTCCTGTCCGCCATTTTGATTCATGTTGAAAACCTACTTTTTCGAACTCCTCCTAGACCGTTGCTCAGATTTTCACCAAATTTGATTTGGATCATCTTCAGACCATGCTGGCAAAAAGTTATGGAATTTGTGTCGATACACGTAACCGTTTTCGATTAGCGTACCAACGAATTTGCTGGAAAGATGCCAAACTGCATCTGAGGCTGTATCTCTGCAAAGGTTGGAGATATTTACACAAAACTTAATATGTGACATTGTCACATCACATTGACCACGCCACATCATTTTGGTCACAGCGCCACCTATTGGTCAAGAGTAATAAACCAATCAATAACCGCTAATTATTACATTTCCAATAATGCTAATAACTTTTGATTGCATTAGCCTATTATCATGAAACATGTCTCAAAATGTTCCTTGGGACATGCCGACAACATACATACCAATTATGTCATATTAAGCAAAACTTCCTGTCCGCCATTTTGATTCATGTTGAAAACCTTTTTTTTTAAACTCATCCTCAACCGTTTGTCTGATTTTCACCAAAATTGAATCAGATCATCTTCAGACCGTGCTGACAAAAAGTTATGGATTTCGTGTCAATAGACGAAACCGTTTTTGTACAGCGCTGCTTCAGATGTCAGGCATCTTCACAAAATGAGTCTGAGGCTATATCTCTGCAAAGCTTTGTTGTAATTAAGCCAAACTTGTGTGTGCCATTGTCTAACATGGAGAATAGGCTCACAGACACTCACACACAGAAATGAAATGGTTCAACTATTATATGAATAATCAATAAGCATGATTACACACACACACACACACACACACAGAGAGAAGTACATGCCCACACATTTTGTTGTATGTAGATATTTGAAATAAATTATAGGTGACACACAACTCACAGAAAGACTTCTTTTCTTACATTTCTATGTCAGGTTTCATTGCATTCATATTCTGACATAATAGTAAACATTTGATATACATGTATGAATAAATTGTTGAACTTTCACTCAATGTGATCTTAAATGCTTGAACAGTAATATTAAATAATAGTAATATATATTTTTCTAGATGAATCAATCATCGAGACAATGAACTGTAATGTTTTAGTCTTTAGTGAGCCCATTAGTGGTCTTCCAGTGACATCTAGTGGTCGTAAATGCAATTTATCATACAACACTGTCTCTTTAACCTTTATAACTGTTATATGTTGTCTTAATTTCATTCCAAAGAAGCATACGCAATTTATGTATAATTTCACAGTCTAGATAATAGTACTGCACTGATTTTAAATAACCTAGATATGGCTGACAGTAAAAGAATAGAACAGAATTACAGACACACACAAACATGAAATGTTTAAACTACTATATTAATACTCAATAAGCATGCTTAAACCCACACACAGATGCACACATTTTGTTATATATATAGATAATTAAAATAAATGATGGGTGATAAAACCTATTGCAAGTTTTCTGTTTTTATGGGCTTCTATGTCATTTTTCAGGTTTCATTGCAATCATAATCTGGCATAATTATAAACATTAGATATATCTGTATGAATAAATTGGTAAACTTTGACTCAATGTGATCTGAAATGCTTGAACAGTAATATTAAATAATAGTAATATACATTTTTTCTAGATGAATCCCTCAACAAGCCCATAAACTGTAATGTTTTAGTCTTTAGTGAGCTCATTAGTGGTCTTCCGGTGACATCTAGTGGTTATAATTGCAATTTTTTATTCAACACTGTGTTTTGAAGCTTTATAAATATTACAGTGTTCTTTTTTACCTAATCTCTGTTAAATTTTGCATGATTGTTTAGAAAAAATACAGATCTAATGCATGTGTGATTATATTACCCCTTTTTTTTTGCAGTTTAATGCCATTCACAACAGAAATCTTTTGTTTTTTAGGCCATTTTAACTGTTATAGCACCAGCTATTTTCTGATCTTAATGAAACTTTGCATGCTTGGTGGGTCATCTTTCACATGTTATAACCAAGTTTCATAAAGTTTTGAGTTTTTGTTTCAGTTTTATAGGCTTTAGGTTACATGTGGCCACGGCCCTTTCCTAAATGACCTCTTATAGCTAACCAAAGGACAAAATGCAACATATTTTTGAAAATTATTGATCTAGAGAGTCCAGAGAATATTATTGCAGTGGTTTGATCAAGACTGAACAAAAAACCAGGTGACCCAAAACATTCAAATTCGTGGACCAATTTTACGAAAAAGGCTATAACTCGGGAACAAAATGAGATATCTTCACCAAACTCAGAACTCATATGCATGAACAAAAACTTTAGTCAAATTATTATTTTTTTTTTCCATATCTGCCACTTGGTGGCGCTACAGGATGAAAAAAAATCAAATGGCTATAACTAAGCAACCGTTGATCCAATCAACTTGAAAATTGGTATGGCCCAATGTGGCACAAGTGCTCTATGAGGAATTTCACTTATCTTAAAAAACATGGCCGCCATTGGCCAAACAACTTTAAGCACCTATTTGACAAGGTTAATGGAAGTCGATCGGAACGAAACTCGGTGGGCATGTTCGACTCATTGCCCTAAAGGTCTGTAAGTATTTTGAAAGAAATTGCCCACAACATTGTCGCCTCCCACAGAACACAACAAAGCGATTTGATTACAGCGCCACCTATTTTCCAAAAATGATAATGCATCATTTTACTGGAGTTTTACTGGCTGTTTCAATTACACTCTTCCAATAATTGCTTTTCTTACTCGTTGCATTTGGTCTGATGCTCCATGCCATGCTTAGCTCCTCGCTGTGGAACTTTTATTAACGATTTTCAGCCATTTCAATTACAATCATGCAATTATTAATTTCATTATTCATTGTTGCATTTGGTCTGATGCTACATATGCTTAGCTCCTGATGTTGCCGCTGGAATGCTTGGCCCCGTGATTGCTGCTTGCAGCTATATTTATTATTCTTCTTCTTCCACCCCAAGTCTATTGTAGCCCATAGAACCGATTGCGGGAAAGTTGTATAATTTGGCACACTAATAGAGGACTGTCTGACCATTAACCGTAGCAAATTTGAAGTATCTAACTCAAACTCTCTAGCGCCACCAATTGTCTAAACTTTCAAAAACTTGATGCTAATAACTCTTGAACCGTAAGCCACAAAATGAAAATTCTTTTTTCCTGTGATTCCTTGGCTCATGCCGAGTCGAATGGACACCGAAATTCAAAAATCGCAAGGCTTAGATTTTTCGCTATCGTCAATTGTTCGTAAAACCTACTTTTTCGAACTCGTCCTAGGCCGTTGCACCGATTGCCACGAAAATTGAATCAGATAATCTTCAGACCATGCTGGCAAAAAGTTATGGAATTCAAGTTGATTTCTCAAACCGTTTCTGAATAGCTCATGAACGAATTCTTCGAAAAGCACGCAAACGTGAACGTGAGGCTATATCTCCGCAACGGTTTGGCCTATTGAGACCAATCTTGGTGGGTCTTATAACAACCATTCCCTGGGACTACCTGCAGTGTTTCGGCGCTGTGCCCCCTAGTGGTCAGGAGATATGAAAAATGCATGTTTTTGCTCATAACTTCTGAACGGTTTTGCCAAAAATCACAAAAGTGGTGTCTTTAGATTCAGTGCATCATTCTGAGTCGAATGATACTGAATTTTCCCAATTCGGCCATTTTGGGCGTCGGCCATTTTGGATTTAGTTGTAAATTGCTGTATCTTAAGAATGAAGTTCCGTATCGTTTCGCAAATAATTACAAAAATGTCCGGCTCCATGCCCTGAATGTACACAAAAAAATTGGGGGCAGCGCCACCTTGTGGTCAATAGTTATAACGATTTTTTCGAAAAATGCTAATAACTTTTGCATACATTAGCCTATTGTAACAAAGCTGATGTTGATAGTTTCCTTGGGTCATGCCGAGAACACCGATACCCCATTTGTCAATTTTGGCAAAATTTCCTGTCCGC
Source organism: Carassius gibelio (assembly GCF_023724105.1). NCBI lineage: Eukaryota > Metazoa > Chordata > Actinopteri > Cypriniformes > Cyprinidae > Carassius > Carassius gibelio. The sequence continues at coordinate 2,013,383 of NC_068371.1, read as the reverse complement.
CATTTTGATTCATGTTGAAAACCTACTTTTTCGAACTCCTCCTAGACCGTTGCTCAGATTTTCACCAAATTTGATTTGGATCATCTTCAGACCATGCTGGCAAAAAGTTATGGAATTTGTGTCGATACACGTAACTGTTTTCAATTAGCGTACCAACGAATTTGCTGGAAAGATGCCAAACTGCATCTGAGGCTGTATCTCTGCAAAGGTTGGAGATATTTACACAAAACTTAATATGTGACATTGTCACATCACATTGACCACGCCACATCATTTTGGTCACAGCGCCACCTATTGGTCAAGAGTAATAAACCAATCAATAACCGCTAATTATTACATTTCCAATAATGCTAATAACTTTTGATTGCATTAGCCTATTATCATGAAACATGTCTCAAAATGTTCCTTGGGACATGCCGACAACATACATACCAATTATGTCATATTAAGCAAAACTTCCTGTCCGCCATTTTGATTCATGTTGAAAACCTTTTTTTTTAAACTCATCCTCAACCGTTTGTCTGATTTTCACCAAAATTGAATCAGATCATCTTCAGACCGTGCTGACAAAAAGTTATGGATTTCGTGTCAATAGACGAAACCGTTTTTGTACAGCGCTGCTTCAGATGTCAGGCATCTTCACAAAATGAGTCTGAGGCTATATCTCTGCAAAGCTTTGTTGTAATTAAGCCAAACTTGTGTGTGCCATTGTCTAACATGGAGAATAGGCTCACAGACACTCACACACAGAAATGAAATGGTTCAACTATTATATGAATAATCAATAAGCATGATTACACACACACACACACACACACAGAGAGAAGTACATGCCCACACATTTTGTTGTATGTAGATATTTGAAATAAATTATAGGTGACACACAACTCACAGAAAGACTTCTTTTCTTACATTTCTATGTCAGGTTTCATTGCATTCATATTCTGACATAATAGTAAACATTTGATATACATGTATGAATAAATTGTTGAACTTTCACTCAATGTGATCTTAAATGCTTGAACAGTAATATTAAATAATAGTAATATATATTTTTCTAGATGAATCAATCATCGAGACAATGAACTGTAATGTTTTAGTCTTTAGTGAGCCCATTAGTGGTCTTCCAGTGACATCTAGTGGTCGTAAATGCAATTTATCATACAACACTGTCTCTTTAACCTTTATAACTGTTATATGTTGTCTTAATTTCATTCCAAAGAAGCATACGCAATTTATGTATAATTTCACAGTCTAGATAATAGTACTGCACTGATTTTAAATAACCTAGATATGGCTGACAGTAAAAGAATAGAACAGAATTACAGACACACACAAACATGAAATGTTTAAACTACTATATTAATACTCAATAAGCATGCTTAAACCCACACACAAATGCACACATTTTGTTATATATATAGATAATTAAAATAAATGATGGGTGATAAAACCTATTGCAAGTCTTCTGTTTTTATGGGCTTCTATGTCATTTTTCAGGTTGCATTGCAATCATAATCTGGCATAATTATAAACATTAGATATATCTGTATGAATAAATTGGTAAACTTTGACTCAGTGTGATCTGAAATGCTTGAACAGTAATATTAAATAATAGTAATATACATTTTTTCTAGATGAATCCCTCAACAAGCCCATAAACTGTAATGTTTTAGTCTTTACTGAGCTCATTAGTGGTCTTCCGGTGACATCTAGTGGTTATAATTGCAATTTTTTATTCAACACTGGGTTTTGAAGCTTTATAAATATTACATTGTTCTTTTTTACCTAATCTCTGTTAAATTTTGCATGATTGTTTAGAGAAAATACAGATCTAATGCATGTGTGATTATATTACCCCTTTTTTTTTTGCAGTTTAATGCCATTCACAACAGAAATCTTTTGTTTTTTTAGGCCTGTTTAAATGTTATCTAACCAAAGGACAAAATACAACATATTTTTTCAAAGTTATTGATCTAGAGAGTCCTGAGAATATTACTGCAGTGGTTTGATCAAGACTGAACAAAAAACCAGGTGACCCAAAACATTCAAATTCGTGGACCAATTTTATGAAAAAGGCTATAACTCGGGAACAAAATGAGATATCTTCACCAAACTCAGAACTCATATGCATGAACAAAAACTTTAGTCAAATTATTTTTTTTTCCATATCTGCCACTTGGTGGCGCTACAGGATGAAAAAAAAACCTAAAATGGCTATAACTAAGCAACCGCTGATCCAATCAACTTGAAAATTGGTATGGCCCAATGTGGCATAAGTGTCTATGAGGAATTTCACTTATCTTAAAAAACATGGCCGCCATTGGCCAAACAACTTTAAGCACCTATTTGACAAGGTTAATGGAAGTCGATCGGAACGAAACTCGGTGGGCATGTTCGACTCATTGCCCTAAAGGTCTGTAAGTATTTTGAAAGAAATTGCCCACAACATTGTCACCTCCCACAGAACACAACAAAGCGATTTGATTACAGCGCCACCTATTTTCCAAAAATGATAATGCATCATTTTACTGGAGTTTTACTGGCTGTTTCAATTACACTCTTCCAATAATTGCTTTTCTTACTCGTTGCATTTGGTCTGATGCTCCATGCCATGCTTAGCTCCTCGCTGTGGAACTTTTATTAACGATTTTCAGCCATTTCAATTACAATCATGCAATTATTAATTTCATTATTCATTGTTGCATTTGGTCTGATGCTACATATGCTTAGCTCCTGATGTTGCCGCTGGAATGCTTGGCCCCGTGATTGCTGCTTGCAGCTATATTTAGGGGCCAAGCACCGAAGGTGCGTAGGACCCTCTTGTTTTTGTTGGCGTTCTTATTATTATTATTATTATTATTCTTCCGACTGGGCGTCTATGGCAGCCCATAGAACCGAATGCGGGAAAGTTGTAATGGTTTGACATTCTGATAGAGGACAGTGCCAACATTAAGTACACCAATTTTGGTGTGTCTAAGTCAATCCCTCTAGCGCCACCAACTGTCCAAAATTTCACTTTAATTTTGTTAATAACTTTTTAACCCTAAGGCCAATCAACGAAATTCTTTTTTCCTCTGATTTCTGAGCTCATGCCGATTCGATTGCACCCTACGAAGTCATTTCCGTCATAGAAATATGACCGCCATTTTGAATTTCTTTAAAAACCTACTTTTTCGAACTCGTCCTAGACGGTTTGTCCGATTCACATGAAAATTAAACCATATCATCCTCAGGCAGTGCTGACCAAAAGTTATGCAAATCAAATTGATTCGTCAAACCGTTTTCGATAAACGCTCTAACAAATTTTATGTAGTGCTTACAAAAACAGTCGTAAGGCTGTATCTCGGCAACGACTTATCCTATTCAGACCAAACTTGGTACATGTCATAACAAGCATGACCTGAGGCAACATGCTGTGATTGGGCGCAGCACCACCTACTGATCCGGAGATATGAAAAACTGCTATTTTTGCTTATAACTTCTGAACAGTTTGTCCAAAAATCATAACATTGGTCTTGTTAGATTCAGGGCAACATGCCGAGTCGACTGATATCCAATTTGACCATTTCGGCCATTTTGACTGTCGGCCATTTTGAATTTTGTGCTAAAATGCTGTATTTTCTGAACACATCAACGGATTGTTACGAAACATGGTATGGGTCATCAGCACAATGTCCTGAAGGAGTATGAGAAGTTTCGAAACAGCGCCACCTAGTGGTGATCTTCTATTTTTAAATGCTTATAACTTTGGGTGTGGTCGACGTATTTTCACCAGACTCATCAAATTGGACTCCGGAGACCTTACAGAGTCCTACAATACCAAACATGCTAGGTTTTGCCTTACGGTTTGTGTAGCGTTGTGATTTAGCGCTTAAAAAACATTTGGCTATATCTTCGAAACCGCTTGTCTGATCGAGACGAAACCACCGTCAGAAGTTCGGAAACATAGGTCGATAGCTATACGCCAATGCCCAAATGCAAAAATATTGATAGTAAGGGGTAGTAATATTCAATCAAAGTCAAGAGTCAGTCAATTTTTACGTGTTTTTTCATGTAAATGTCTATAACTCTGAAGTGAATTGAGATATTTTCACCAAAATTGACATGCATATGTATGGGCTCACTCTGATGACACATAAAAGAAATGGTGGGACTGAGCCTCTTGGTGGCGCTATAATAGAACAAAACATGAAATTCCCATTGACTTCAATACAGTTTTGTGAAATAAAAGGCTATACTAAACAAATGCATTGGTGTTATATTCCACAACTCAGAATGTGCCAACAACATCATCCCCTGAAGGTACTCAAAATATTTTGAAACAGAGCCACCTAGTGGTCAAAAGTTATAACTCAATTTACATAAAGGCTAATAACTTTTGAAAAGATCTGGCTATTGACATGACGCTGATCTTAATAGATTCCTTGGGTCAAGCCGAGAACATAGATATCAAGTTTTCCTTATTTGGCTGAACTTCCTGTCCGCCATTTTGATTAATGTTGAAAACCTACTTTTTCGAACTCCTCCTAGACCGTTAATCAGATTTTCACCAAATTGGACGTGGATCATCTTCAGACCATGCTGGCAAAATGTTATGGATTTCATGTCGATATACGAAACGGTTCTCATTTAGCGCATCAACGAATTTGCTGGAATGATGCCAACATTCATTTGAGGCTGTATCTCTGCAAAGCTTTGACATATTTGCACCAAACTTTGTATGTGTCATCGTCACCTCACACTGACCATTCCAAACTAATTTGGTAACAGCGCCACCTATTGGTTACATGTGATAAGCCAATAAATCCTATTACTAGTTGTTGTGTTCATTGTTTTTAAGCCATTTTGCCTAAAATAATCTTAAAACTGTCTTAATTACTCATTCCTGCCATTCGTCTGAAGCTTGCTTCTGTAGTGCTTGGCCCCGTTATTGCTGCTTGCAGCTATATTTATTATTCTTCTTCTTCCACCCCAAGTCTATGGTAGCCCATAGAACCGATTGCGGGAAAGTTGTATAATTTGGCACACTAATAGAGGACTGTCTGAACATTAACCGTAGCAAATTTGAAGTCTCTAACTCAAACTCTCTAGCGCCACCAATTGTCTAAACTTTCAAAAACTTGATGCTAATAACTCTTGAACCGTAAGCCACAAAATGAAAATTCTTTTTTCCTGTGATTCCTTGGCTCATGCCGAGTCGAATGGACACCGAAATTCAAAAATCGCAAGGCTTAGTTTTTTCGCTATCGTCAATTGTTCGTAAAACCTACTTTTTCGAACTCGTCCTAGGCCGTTGCACCGATTGTCACGAAAATTGAATCAGATAATCTTCAGACCATGCTGGCAAAAAGTTATGGAATTCAAGTTGATTTCTCAAACCGTTTCCGAATAGCTCATGAACGAATTCTTCGAAAAGCACGCAAACGTGAACGTGAGGCTATATCTCCGCAACGGTTTGGCCTATTGAGACCAATCTTGGTGGGTCTTATAACAACCATTCCCTGGGACTACCTGCAGTGTTTCGGCGCTGTGCCCCCTAGTGGTCAGGAGATATGAAAAATGCATGTTTTTGCTCATAACTTCTGAACGGTTTTGCCAAAAATCACAAAAGTGGTGTCTTTAGATTCAGTGCATCATTCCAAGTCGAATGATACCGAATTTTCCCAATTCGGCCATTTTGGGCGTCGGCCATTTTGGATTTAGTTGTAAATTGCTGTATCTTAAGAATGAAGTTCCGTATCGTTTCGCAAATAATTACAAAAATGTCCGGCTCCATGCCCTGAATGTACACAAAAAAATTGGGGGCAGCGCCACCTTGTGGTCAATAGTTATAACGATTTTTTCGAAAAATGCTAATAACTTTTGCATACATTAGCCTATTGTAACAAAGCTGATGTTGATAGATTCCTTGGGTCATGCCGAGAACACCGATACCCCATTTGTCAATTTTGGCAAAATTTCCTGTCCGCCATTTTGATTCATGTTGAAAACCTACTTTTTCGAACTCCTCCTAGACCGTTGCTCAGATTTTCACCAAATTTGATTTGGATCATCTTCAGACCATGCTGGCAAAAAGTTATGGAATTTGTGTCGATACACGTAACCGTTTTCAATTAGCGTACCAACGAATTTGCTGGAAAGATGCCAAACTGCATCTGAGGCTGTATCTCTGCAAAGGTTGGAGATATTTACACAAAACTTAATATGTGACATTGTCACATCACATTGACCACGCCACATCATTTTGGTCACAGCGCCACCTATTGGTCAAGAGTAATAAACCAATCAATAACCGCTAATTATTACATTTCCAATAATGCTAATAACTTTTGATTGCATTAGCCTATTATCATGAAACATGTCTCAAAATGTTCCTTGGGACATGCCGACAACATACATACCAATTATGTCATATTAAGCAAAACTTCCTGTCCGCCATTTTGATTCATGTTGAAAACCTTTTTTTTTAAACTCATCCTCAACCGTTTGTCTGATTTTCACCAAAATTGAATCAGATCATCTTCAGACCGTGCTGACAAAAAGTTATGGATTTCGTGTCAATAGACGAAACCGTTTTTGTACAGCGCTGCTTCAGATGTCAGGCATCTTCACAAAATGAGTCTGAGGCTATATCTCTGCAAAGCCCATTAGTGGTCTTCCAGTGACATCTAGTGGTCGTAAATGCAATTTATCATACAACACTGTCTCTTTAACCTTTATAACTGTTATATGTTGTCTTAATTTCATTCCAAAGAAGCATACGCAATTTATGTATAATTTCACAGTCTAGATAATAGTACTGCACTGATTTTAAATAACCTAGATATGGCTGACAGTAAAAGAATAGAACAGAATTACAGACACACACAAACATGAAATGTTTAAACTAGTATATTAATACTCAATAAGCATGCTTAAACCCACACACAGATGCACACATTTTGTTATATATATAGATAATTAAAATAAATGATGGGTGATAAAACCTATTGCAAGTCGTCTGTTTTTATGGGCTTCTATGTCATTTTTCAGGTTTCATTGCAATCATAATCTGGCATAATTATAAACATTAGATATATCTGTATGAATAAATTGGTAAACTTTGACTCAATGTGATCTGAAATGCTTGAACAGTAAAATTAAATAATAGTAATATACATTTTTCTAGATGAATCCCTCAACAAGCCCATAAACTGTAATGTTTTAGTCTTTAGTGAGCTCATTAGTGGTCTTCCGGTGACATCTAGTGGTTATAATTGCAATTTTTATTCAACACTGGGTTTTGAAGCTTTATAAATATTACAGTGTTCTTTTTTACCTAATCTCTGTTAAATTTTGCATGATTGTTTAGAAAAAATACAGATCTAATGCATGTGTGATTATATTACCCCTTTTTTTTTTTGCAGTTTAATGCCATTCACAACAGAAATCTTTTGTTTTTTAGGCCATTTTAACTGTTATAGCACCAGCTATTTTCTGATCTTAATGAAACTTTGCATGCTTGGTGGGTCATCTTTCACATGTTATAACCAAGTTTCATAAAGTTTTGAGTTTTTGTTTCAGTTTTATAGGCTTTAGGTTACATGTGGCCACGGCCCTTTCCTAAATGACCTCTTATAGCTAACCAAAGGACAAAATGCAACATATTTTTGAAAATTATTGATCTAGAGAGTCCAGAGAATATTATTGCAGTGGTTTGATCAAGACTGAACAAAAAACCAGGTGACCCAAAACATTCAAATTCGTGGACCAATTTTACGAAAAAGGCTATAACTCGGGAACAAAATGAGATATCTTCACCAAACTCAGAACTCATATGCATGAACAAAAACTTTAGTCAAATTTTTTTTTTTTTTCCATATCTACCACTTGGTGGCGCTACAGGATGAAAAAAAATCAAATGGCTATAACTAAGCAACCGTTGATCCAATCAACTTGAAAATTGATATGGCCCAATGTGGCACAAGTGCTCTATGAGGAATTTCACTTATCTTAAAAAACATGGCCGCCATTGGCCAAACAACTTTAAGCACCTATTTGACAAGGTTAATGGAAGTCGATCGGAACGAAACTCGGTGGGCATGTTCGACTTATTGCCCTAAAGGTCTGTAAGTATTTTGAAAGAAATTGCCCACAACATTGTCACCTCCCACAGAACACAACAAAGCGATTTGATTACAGCGCCAACTATTTTCCAAAAATGATAATGCATCATTTTACTGGAGTTTTACTGGCTGTTTCAATTACACTCTTCCAATAATTGCTTTTCTTACTCGTTGCATTTGGTCTGATGCTCCATGCCATGCTTAGCTCCTCGCTGTGGAACTTTTATTAACGATTTTCAGCCATTTCAATTACAATCATGCAATTATTAATTTCATTATTCATTGTTGCATTTGGTCTGATGCTACATATGCTTAGCTCCTGATGTTGCCGCTGGAATGCTTGGCCCCGTGATTGCTGCTTGCAGCTATATTTAGGGGCCAAGCACCGAAGGTGCGAAGGCACCTATTGTGTTCGTTGGCGTTATTATTATTATTATTATTATTCTTCTTCTTCCACCCCAAGTCTATGGTAGCCCATAGAACCGATTGCGGGAAAGTTGTATAATTTGGCACACTAATAGAGGACTGTCTGAACATTAACCGTAGCAAATTTGAAGTCTCTAACTCAAACTCTCTAGCGCCACCAATTGTCTAAACTTTCAAAAACTTGATGCTAATAACTCTTGAACCGTAAGCCACAAAATGAAAATTCTTTTTTCCTGTGATTCCTTGGCTCATGCCGAGTCGAATGGACACTGAAATTCAAAAATCGCAAGGCTTAGTTTTTTCGCTATCGTCAATTGTTCGTAAAACCTACTTTTTCTAACTCGTCCTAGGCCGTTGCACCGATTGTCACGAAAATTGAATCAGATAATCTTCAGACCATGCTGGCAAAAAGTTATGGAATTCAAGTTGATTTCTCAAACCGTTTCCGAACAGCTCATGAACGAATTCTTCGAAAAGCACGCAAACGTGAACGTGAGGCTATATCTCCGCAACGGTTTGGCCTATTGAGACCAATCTTGGTGGGTCTTATAACAACCATTCCCTGGGACTACCTGCAGTGTTTCGGCGCTGTGCCCCCTAGTGGTCAGGAGATATGAAAAATGCATGTTTTTGCTCATAACTTCTGAACGGTTTTGCCAAAAATCACAAAAGTGGTGTCTTTAGATTCAGTGCATCATTCCGAGTCGAATGATACCGAATTTTCCCAATTCGGCCATTTTGGGCGTCGGCCATTTTGGATTTAGTTGTAAATTGCTGTATCTTAAGAATGAAGTTCCGTATCGTTTCGCAAATAATTACAAAAATGTCCGGCTCCATGCCCTGAATGTACACAAAAAAATTGGGGGCAGCGCCACCTTGTGGTCAATAGTTATAACGATTTTGTCGAAAAATGCTAATAACTTTTGCATACATTAGCCTATTGTAACAAAGCTGATGTTGATAGATTCCTTGGGTCATGCCGAGAACACCGATACCCCATTTGTCAATTTTGGCAAAATTTCCTGTCCGCCATTTTGATTCATGTTGAAAACCTACTTTTTCGAACTCCTCCTAGACCGTTGCTCAGATTTTCACCAAATTTGATTTGGATCATCTTCAGACCATGCTGGCAAAAAGTTATGGAATTTGTGTCGATACACGTAACCGTTTTCAATTAGCGTACCAACGAATTTGCTGGAAAGATGCCAAACTGCATCTGAGGCTGTATCTCTGCAAAGGTTGGAGATATTTACACAAAACTTAATATGTGACATTGTCACATCACATTGACCACGCCACATCATTTTGGTCACAGCGCCACCTATTGGTCAAGAGTAATAAACCAATCAATAACCGCTAATTATTACATTTCCAATAATGCTAATAACTTTTGATTGCATTAGCCTATTATCATGAAACATGTCTCAAAATGTTCCTTGGGACATGCCGACAACATACATACCAATTATGTCATATTAAGCAAAACTTCCTGTCCGCCATTTTGATTCATGTTGAAAACCTTTTTTTTTAAACTCATCCTCAACCGTTTGTCTGATTTTCACCAAAATTGAATCAGATCATCTTCAGACCGTGCTGACAAAAACTTATGGATTTCGTGTCAATAGACGAAACCGTTTTTGTACAGCGCTGCTTCAGATGTCAGGCATCTTCACAAAATGAGTCTGAGGCTATATCCCTGCAAAGCCCATTAGTGGTCTTCTAGTGACATCTAGTGGTCGTAAATGCAATTTATCATACAACACTGTCTCTTTAACCTTTATAACTGTTATATGTTGTCTTAATTTCATTCCAAAGAAGCATACGCAATTTATGTATAATTTCACAGTCTAGATAATAGTACTGCACTGATTTTAAATAACATAGATATGGCTGACAGTAAAAGAATAGAACAGAATTACAGACACACACAAACATGAAATGTTTAAACTACTATATTAATACTCAATAAGCATGCTTAAACCCACACACAGATGCACACATTTTGTTATATATATAGATAATTAAAATAAATGATGGGTGATAAAACCTATTGCAAGTCTTCTGTTTTTATGGGCTTCTATGTCATTTTTCAGGTTTCATTGCAATCATAATCTGGCATAATTATATACATTAGATATATCTGTATGAATAAATTGGTAAACTTTGACTCAATGTGATCTGAAATGCTTGAACAGTAATATTAAATAATAGTAATATACATTTTTTCTAGATGAATCCCTCAACAAGCCCATAAACTGTAATGTTTTAGTCTTTACTGAGCTCATTAGTGGTCTTCCGGTGACATCTAGTGGTTATAATTGCAATTTTTTATTCAACACTGGGTTTTGAAGCTTTATAAATATTACAGTGTTCTTTTTTACCTAATCTCTGTTAAATTTTGCATGATTGTTTAGAAAAAATACAGACCTAATGCATGTGTGATTATATTACCCCTTTTTCTTTTTTTTGCAGTTTAATGCCATTCACAACAGAAATCTTTTGTTTTTTAGGCTTGTTTAAATGTTATCTAACCAAAGGACAAAATACAACATATTTTTTTAAAGTTATTGATCTAGAGAGTCCTGAGAATATTACTGCAGTGGTTTGATCAAGACTGAACAAAAAACCAGGTGACCCAAAACATTCAAATTCGTGGACCAATTTTATGAAAAAGGCTATAACTCGGGAACAAAATGAGATATCTTCACCAAACTCAGAACTCATATGCATGAACAAAAACTTTAGTCAAATTATTATTTTTTTTCCATATCTGCCACTTGGTGGCGCTACAGGATGAAAAAAATCAAATGGCTATAACTAAGCAACAGTTGATCCAATCAACTTGAAAATTGATATGGCCCAATGTGGCACAAGTGCTCTATGAGGAATTTCACTTATCTTAAAAAACATGGCCGCCATTGGCCAAACAACTTTAAGCACCTATTTGACAAGGTTAATAGAAGTCGATCGGAACGAAACTCGGTGGGCATGTTCGACTCATTGCCCTAAAGGTCTGTAAGTATTTTGAAAGAAATTGCCCACAACATTGTCACCTCCCACAGAACACAACAAAGCGATTTGATTACAGCGCCACATATTTTCCAAAAATGATAATGCATCATTTTACTGGAGTTTTACTGGCTGTTTCAATTACACTCTTCCAATAATTGCTTTTCTTACTCGTTGCATTTGGTCTGATGCTCCATGCCATGCTTAGCTCCTCGCTGTGGAACTTTTATTAACGATTTTCAGCCATTTCAATTACAATCATGCAATTATTAATTTCATTATTCATTGTTGCATTTGGTCTGATGCTACATATGCTTAGCTCCTGATGTGGCCGCTGGAATGCTTGGCCCCGTGATTGCTGCTTGCAGCTATATTTATTATTATTCTTCATCTTCTTCCACCCCAAGTCTATGGTAGCCCATAGAACCGATTGCGGGAAAGTTGTATAATTTGGCACACTGATAGAGGACAGTCCCAACATTAACTATAGCAAATTTGAAGTCTCTATCTCCTACTCTCTAGCGCCACCACTTGTCCAAACTTTCAATGTTTGTATGCTAATAACTTTTGAACCGTAAGCCAGAAAATGGAAATTCTTTTTTCCTCTGAATCCTTGGCTCATGCCAAGTCGAATGAGCCCCAAAATTCAAAAATCGCAAGGTTTAGTTTTTTCGCTATTTTCAATTATTCGAAAAACCTACTTTTTCGAACTCGTCCTAGACGGTTAGTCCGATTGCCACGAAAATTGGCTCAGATCATCTTCAGACCATGCTGGCAAAAAGTTATGGAATTCAAGTTGATTCGTCCAACTGTTGTCGAATGACACGTAAACAAATTTGACGAAAAGCACGCAAACATGCACGTGAGGCTATATCCCGGCAACGGTTTGTCATATTGAGACCAAACTTGGCGTGTGTTATAACAAGCATGACCTGAGACTACCTGCAGTGTTTCGACACAGCGCCACCTAGTGGTCAGGAGATATGAAAAATGCATATTTTGGCTTATAACTACTGAATGGTTTGGCCAAAAATCACACAACTGGTCTCTTTAGATTCAGTGAGTCATGTCGAGTCAAATGATATCCAATTTTCCTGTGTCGGCCATTTTAGGCGTCGGCCATTTTGAATTATGATTTAAAATGCTGTATTTTTTGAACGCAGCATCGTATCGTTTCGCAAATAATTACAAAAATATTCGGCTCCATGCCCTGAAGGTACTCAAAAAGTTTGGTGGCAGCGCCACCTTGTGGCCAATAGTTATAATGAAATATCACATAAATGCTAATAACTTTTGAATAAATTAGTCTATTAAAATTAAAATGGTCTCGCTATATTCTGTGGGTCATGCCGAGAGTATTGATACCAATAATGTGAAAATTGGCCTTACTTCCTGTCCGCCATTTTGCTTAATGTTGAAAACCTACTTTTTCGAACTCCTCCTAGACCGTTAGCCCAATTTTCACCAAATTTGACGTGAATCATCTTCAGACCATGCTGGCAAAAAGTTATGGATTTTGTGTCGATATACGTAACGGTTCTCATTTAGCGCATCAAGGAATTTGCTGGAAGGGTGCCAAAATGCATTTGAGGCTGTATCTCTGCAACACTTTGACATATTTGCACCAAACTTTGTATGTGTCATCGCCACCTCACACTGACCATGCCACATAAATTTGGTAACAGCGCCACCTATTGGTCAAGAGTAATAAACCATTCATTAACCATGAGTAATTACACTTTTTAAAATGCTAATAACTTTTTAATGCATTAGCCTATTTGAAGGAAACTGGGCTCAAAATATTCCCTGGCTTATGCCGATAACATAGATACCAAATATACCACGGTAAGCTGAACTTCCGGTCCGCCATTTTGATTTATGTTGAAAACATACTTTTTCGAACTCCTGATCAACCGTATGTCCGATTTTCACCAAATTCGAATCAAATGATCTTCAGGCTATACTGATTCAAAGTTATGGATTTTGAGTCGATAGACAAAACCGTTTTCGCATACCACATCGACGAATTTGAGGCACAATGAGAAAATGACACTTGAGGCTGTATCCCTGGAATGCTTTGGCATATTGACACCAAACTTTGTGTGTGTCATTGAAAAGTCACACAGAGTACACCAAATTGATTTTATAACAGTGTCACCTATTGGTCAAGCTTCATAAACCAAGTAATCATGCTACTAGAGGGGGTATTGGTGTTTTTTTTTTTTTGCCATTTCAAATACAATAATTCCAAAATTGCTGTTATTGCTCATTAATGTATTTGGTGTGATGCTTCATGCGATGCTTAGCTACTACATTGCCGTTGGAGTGCTTGGCCCCGTAATTGCTGCTTGCAGCTATATTTAGGGGCCAAGCACCGAAGGTGCGAAGGCACCTATTGTGTTTGTTGGCGTTATTATTATTATTATTCTTCTTCTTCCACCCCAAGTCTATGGTAGCCCATAGAACCGATTGCGGGAAAGTTGTATAATTTGGCACACTAATAGAGGACTGTCTGAACATTAACCGTAGCAAATTTGAAGTCTCTAACTCAAACTCTCTAGCGCCACCAATTGTCTAAACTTTCAAAAACTTGATGCTAATAACTCTTGAACCGTAAGCCACAAAATGAAAATTCTTTTTTCCTGTGATTCCTTGGCTCATGCCGAGTCGAATGGACACCGAAATTCAAAAATCGCAAGGCTTAGTTTTTTCGCTATCGTCAATTGTTCGTAAAACCTACTTTTTCGAACTCGTCCTAGGCCGTTGCACCGATTGTCACGAAAATTGAATCAGATAATCTTCAGACCATGCTGGCAAAAAGTTATGGAATTCAAGTTGATTTCTCAAACCGTTTCCGAATAGCTCATGAACGAATTCTTCGAAAAGCACGCAAACGTGAACGTGAGGCTATATCTCCGCAACGGTTTGGCCTATTGAGACCAATCTTGGTGGGTCTTATAACAACCATTCCCTGGGACTACCTGCAGTGTTTCGGCGCTGTGCCCCCTAGTGGTCAGGAGATATGAAAAATGCATGTTTTTGCTCATAACTTCTGAACGGTTTTGCCAAAAATCACAAAAGTGGTGTCGTTAGATTCAGTGCATCATTCCGAGTCGAATGATACCGAATTTTCCCAATTCGGCCATTTTGGGCGTCGGCCATTTTGGATTTAGTTGTAAATTGCTGTATCTTAAGAATGAAGTTCCGTATCGTTTCGCAAATAATTACAAAAATGTCCGGCTCCATGCCCTGAATGTACACAAAAAAATTGGGGGCAGCGCCACCTTGTGGTCAATAGTTATAACGATTTTTTCGAAAAATGCTAATAACTTTTGCATACATTAGCCTATTGTAACAAAGCTGATGTTGATAGATTCCTTGGGTCATGCCGAGAACACCGATACCCCATTTGTCAATTTTGGCAAAATTTCCTGTCCGCCATTTTGATTCATGTTGAAAACCTACTTTTTCGAACTCCTCCTAGACCGTTGCTCAGATTTTCACCAAATTTGATTTGGATCATCTTCAGACCATGCTGGCAAAAAGTTATGGAATTTGTGTCGATACACGTAACCGTTTTCAATTAGCGTACCAACGAATTTGCTGGAAAGATGCCAAACTGCATCTGAGGCTGTATCTCTGCAAAGGTTGGAGATATTTACACAAAACTTAATATGTGACATTGTCACATCACATTGACCACGCCACATCATTTTGGTCACAGCGCCACCTATTGGTCAAGAGTAATAAACCAATCAATAACCGCTAATTATTACATTTCCAATAATGCTAATAACTTTTGATTGCATTAGCCTATTATCATGAAACATGTCTCAAAATGTTCCTTGGGACATGCCGACAACATACATACCAATTATGTCATATTAAGCAAAACTTCCTGTCCGCCATTTTGATTCATGTTGAAAACCTTTTTTTTTAAACTCATCCTCAACCGTTTGTCTGATTTTCACCAAAATTGAATCAGATCATCTTCAGACCGTGCTGACAAAAAGTTATGGATTTCGTGTCAATAGACGAAACCGTTTTTGTACAGCGCTGCTTCAGATGTCAGGCATCTTCACAAAATGAGTCTGAGGCTATATCTCTGCAATGCTTTGTTGTAATTAAGCCAAACTTATGTGTGCCATTGTCTAACATGGAGAATAGGCTCACAGACACTCACACACAGAAATGAAATGGTTCAACTATTATATGAATAATCAATAAGCATGATTACACACACACACACACACACACACAGAGAGAGAGAAGTACATGCCCACACATTTTGTTGTATGTAGATATTTGAAATAATTTATAGGTGACACACAACTCACAGAAAGACTTCTTTTCTTACATTTCTATGTCAGGTTTCATTGCATTCATATTCTGACATAATAGTAAACATTTGATATACATGTATGAATAAATTGTTGAACTTTCACTCAATGTGATCTTAAATGCTTGAACAGTAATATTAAATAATAGTAATATATATTTTTCTAGATGAATCAATCATCGAGACAATGAACTGTAATGTTTTAGTCTTTAGTGCGCCCATTAGTGGTCTTCCAGTGACATCTAGTGGTCGTAAATGCAATTTATCATACAACACTGTCTCTTTAACCTTTATAACTGTTATATGTTGTCTTAATTTCATTCCAAAGAAGCATACGCAATTTATGTATAATTTCACAGTCTAGATAATAGTACTGCACTGATTTTAAATAACCTAGATATGGCTGACAGTAAAAGAATAGAACAGAATTACAGACACACACAAACATGAAATGTTTAAACTACTATATTAATACTCAATAAGCATGCTTAAACCCACACACAGATGCACACATTTTGTTATATATATATAGATAATTAAAATAAATGATGGGTGATAAAACCTATTGCAAGTCTTCTGTTTTTATGGGCTTCTATGTCATTTTTCAGGTTTCATTGCAATCATAATCTGGCATAATTATAAACATTAGATATATCTGTATGAATAAATTGGTAAACTTTGACTCATTGTGATCTGAAATGCTTGAACAGTAATATTAAATAATAGTAATGTACATTTTTTCTAGATGAATCCCTCAACAAGCCCATAAACTGTAATGTTTTAGTCTTTAGTGAGCTCATTAGTGGTCTTCCGGTGACATCTAGTGGTTATAATTGCAATTTTTTATTCAACACTGGGTTTTGAAGCTTTATAAATATTACAGTGTTCTTTTTTACCTAATCTCTGTTAAATTTTGCATGATTGTTTAGAAGAAATACAGATCTAATGCATGTGTGATTATATTACCCCTTTTTTTTTTGCAGTTTAATGCCATCCACAACAGAAATCTTTTGTTTTTTAGGCCTGTTTAAATCTTATCTAACCAAAGGACAAAATACAACATATTTTTTCAAAGTTATTGATCTAGAGAGTCCTGAGAATATTACTGCAGTGGTTTGATCAAGACTGAACAAAAAACCAGGTGACCCAAAACATTCAAATTCGTGGACCAATTTTACGAAAAAGGCTATAACACGGGAACAAAATGAGATATCTTCACCAAACTCAGAACTCATATGCATGATCAAAAACTTTAGTCAAATTATTATTTTTTTTCCATATCTGCCACTTGGTGGCGCTACAGGATGAAAAAAAATCAAATGGCTATAACTAAGCAACCGTTGATCCAATCAACTTGAAAATTGATATGGCCCAATGTGGCACAAGTGCTCTATGAGGAATTTCACTTATCTTAAAAAACATGGCCGCCATTGGCCAAACAACTTTAAGCACCTATTTGACAAGGTTAATGGAAGTCGATCGGAACGAAACTCGGTGGGCATGTTCGACTCATTGCCCTAAAGGTCTGTAAGTATTTTGAAAGAAATTGCCCACAACATTGTCACCTCCCACAGAACACAACAAAGCGATTTGATTACAGCGCCAACTATTTTCCAAAAATGATAATGCATCATTTTACTGGAGTTTTACTGGCTGTTTCAATTACACTCTTCCAATAATTGCTTTTCTTACTCGTTGCATTTGGTCTGATGCTCCATGCCATGCTTAGCTCCTCGCTGTGGAACTTTTATTAACGATTTTCAGCCATTTCAATTACAATCATGCAATTATTAATTTCATTATTCATTGTTGCATTTGGTCTGCTTAGCTCCTGATGTTGCCGCTGGAATGCTTGGCCCCGTGATTGCTGCTTGCAGCTATATTTATTATTCTTCTTCTTCTTCTTCCGCCGCAAGTCTATGGCAGCCCATAGAACCGATTGCGGGAAAGTTGTATAATTTGGCACACTGATAGAGGACAGTCCCACCATTAACTATAGCTAATTTGAAGTCTCTAACTCCTACTCTCTAGCGCCACCACTTGTCCAAACTTTCAATGTTTGTATGCTAATAACTTTTGAACCGTAAGCCAGAAAATGGAAATTCTTTTTTCCTCTGAATCCTTGGCTCATGCCAAGTCGAATGAACACCAAAATTCAAAAATCGCAAGGTTTAGTTTTTTCGCTATTTTCAATTTTTCGAAAAACCTGCTTTTTCGAACTCGTCCTAGACGGTTAGTCCGATTGCCACGAAAATTGGCTCAGATCATCTTCAGACCATGCTGGCAAAAAGTTATGGAATTCAAGTTGATTCGTCCAACCGTTGTCGAATGACACGTAAACAAATTTGACGAAAAGCACGCAAAAATGCACTTGAGGCTATATCTCAGCAACGGTTTGGCATATTGAGACCAAACTTGGTGTGTGTTATAATAAGCATGACCTGAGACTACCTGCAGTGTTTCGACACAGCGCCACCTAGTGGTCGGGAGATATGAAAAATGCATATTTTGGCTTATATCTTCTGAATGGTTTGGCCAAAAATCACACAACTGGTCTCTTTAGATTCAGTGAGTCATGTCGAGTCGTATGATATGCAAATTTCCCATGTCAGCCATTTTAGGCATCGGCCATTTTGAATTACGTTTTAAAATGCTGTATTTTTTCAACGCAGCATCGTATCGTTTCACAAATAATTACAAAAGTATTCGGCTCCATGCCCTGAAGGTACTCAAAAAGTTTGGTGGCAGCGCCACCTTGTGGTCAAGAGTTATAATGAATTATCACAAAAATGCTAATAACTTTTGAGTAAATTAGACAGTTGAAATGCAAATGGTCTCCCCGTATTCTATGGGTCATGCCGAGAACATAGATACCGATTATGCCAAAATTGGCCATACTTCCTGTCCGCCATTTTGATTAATGATGAAAACCTACTTTTTCGAACTCCTCCTAGACCGTTAGTCCGATTTTCACCAAATTTGACGTGAATCATCTTCAGACCATGCTGGCAAAAAGTTATGGATTTCGTGTCGATATACAAAACGGTTCTGATTTAGCGCATCAACGAATTTGCTGGAAGGGTGCCATAATGCATTTGAGGCTGTATCTCTGCAACGCTTTGACATTTTTGCACCAAACTTTGTATGTGTCATCGCCACCTCACACTGACCATGCCACATAAATTTGGTAACAGCGCCACCTATTGGTCAAGAGTAATGAACCATTCATTAACTATGAATAATTACACTTATAAAAATGCTAGTAACTTTTTAATGCATTAGCCTATTGTAATGAAACTGGCCTCAATATATTCCCTGGCTTATGCCGACAACATAGATACCATATATGCCAGAGTAAGCCGAACTTCCTGTCCGCCATTTTGATTTATGTTGAAAACCTCCTTTTTCGAACTCCTCATCAACCGTTAGTCCGATTTTCACCAAACTTGACTCAGATGATCTGTAGACTGTGCTGACAAAATGTTATGGATTTTGTATCGATAGACAAAACCGTTTTCGCATACCACAGCGACGAATTTGAGGCACAATGCCAAAATGACACTTGAGGCTGTATCTCTGCAATGCTTTGGCATATTGACACCAAACTTTGTTTGTGTCATTGAAAAGTCACACAGAGTACACCAAATTGACTTGATAACAGCACCACCTATTGGTCAATTTTGATAAGCCAGTAGATCATGCTACTAGAGGTTGTATTTATGATTTTTTTAGCCATTTCAATTACAATAATCCTAAAATTGCTGTTATTGCTCATCAATGCATTTGGTGTGATGCTCCATGCCATGCTTAGCTCCTACATTTGCCGTTGGAGTGCTTGGCCCCGTAATTGCTGCTTGCAGCTATATTTAGGGGCCAAGCACCGAAGGTGCGAAGGCACCTATTGTGTTTGTTGTTAGGGGCCAAGCACCGAAGGTGCGAAGGCACCTATTGTGTTTGTTGGCGTTATTATTATTATTATTATTATTCTTCTTCTTCCACCCCAAGTCTATGGTAGCCCATAGAACCGATTGCGGGAAAGTTGTATAATTTGGCACACTAATAGAGGACTGTCTGAACATTAACCGTAGCAAATTTGAAGTCTCTAACTCAAACTCTCTAGCGCCACCAATTGTCTAAACTTTCAAAAACTTGATGCTAATAACTCTTGAACCGTAAGCCACAAAATGAAAATTCTTTTTTCCTGTGATTCCTTGGCTCATGCCGAGTCGAATGGACACCGAAATTCAAAAATCGCAAGGCTTAGTTTTTTCGCTATCGTCAATTGTTCGTAAAACCTACTTTTTCGAACTCGTCCTAGGCCGTTGCACCGATTGTCACGAAAATTGAATCAGATAATCTTCAGACCATGCTGGCAAAAAGTTATGGAATTCAAGTTGATTTCTCAAACCGTTTCCGAATAGCTCATGAACGAATTATTCGAAAAGCACGCAAACGTGAACGTGAGGCTATATCTCCGCAACGGTTTGGCCTATTGAGACCAATCTTGGTGGGTCTTATAACAACCATTCCCTGGGACTACCTGCAGTGTTTCGGCGCTGTGCCCCCTAGTGGTCAGGAGATATGAAAAATGCATGTTTTTGCTCATAACTTCTGAACGGTTTTGCCAAAAATCACAAAAGTGGTGTCTTTAGATTCAGTCCATCATTCCGAGTCGAATGATACCGAATTTTCCCAATTCGGCCATTTTGGGCGTCGGCCATTTTGGATTTAGTTGTAAATTGCTGTATCTTAAGAATGAAGTTCCGTATCGTTTCGCAAATAATTACAAAAATGTCCGGCTCCATGCCCTGAATGTACACAAAAAAATTGGGGGCAGCGCCACCTTGTGGTCAATAGTTATAACGATTTTTTCGAAAAATGCTAATAACTTTTGCATACATTAGCCTATTGTAACAAAGCTGATGTTGATAGATTCCTTGGGTCATGCCGAGAACACCGATACCCCATTTGTCAATTTTGGCAAAATTTCCTGTCCGCCATTTTGATTCATGTTGAAAACCTACTTTTTCGAACTCCTCCTAGACCGTTGCTCAGATTTTCACCAAATTTGATTTGGATCATCTTCAGACCATGCTGGCAAAAAGTTATGGAATTTGTGTCGATACACGTAACCGTTTTCAATTAGCGTACCAACGAATTTGCTGGAAAGATGCCAAACTGCATCTGAGGCTGTATCTCTGCAAAGGTTGGAGATATTTACACAAAACTTAATATGTGACATTGTCACATCACATTGACCACGCCACATCATTTTGGTCACAGCGCCACCTATTGGTCAAGAGTAATAAACCAATCAATAACCGCTAATTATTACATTTCCAATAATGCTAATAACTTTTGATTGCATTAGCCTATTATCATGAAACACGTCTCAAAATGTTCCTTGGGACATGCCGACAACAAACATACCAATTATGTCATATTAAGCAAAACTTCCTGTCCGCCATTTTGATTCATGTTGAAAACCTTTTTTTTTAAACTCATCCTCAACCGTTTGTCTGATTTTCACCAAAATTGAATCAGATCATCTTCAGACCGTGCTGACAAAAAGTTATGGATTTTGTGTCAATAGACGAAACCGTTTTTGTACAGCGCTGCTTCAGATGTCAGGCATCTTCACAAAATGAGTCTGAGGCTATATCTCTGCAAAGCCCATTAGTGGTCTTCCAGTGACATCTAGTGGTCGTAAATGCAATTTATCATACAACACTGTCTCTTTAACCTTTATAACTGTTATATGTTGTCTTAATTTCATTCCAAAGAAGCATACGCAATTTATGTATAATTTCACAGTCTAGATAATAGTACTGCACTGATTTTAAATAACCTAGATATGGCTGACAGTAAAAGAATAGAACAGAATTACAGACACACACAAACATGAAATGTTTAAACTACTATATTAATACTCAATAAGCAAGCTTAAACCCACACACAGATGCACACATTTTGTTATATATATAGATAATTAAAATAAATGATGGGTGATAAAACCTATTGAAAGTCTTCTGTTTTTATGGGCTTCTATGTCATTTTTCAGGTTTCATTGCAATCATAATCTGGCATAATTATAAACATTAGATATATCTGTATGAATAAATTGGTAAACTTTGACTCAATGTGATCTGAAATGCTTGAACAGTAATATTAAATAATAGTAATATACATTTTTTCTAGATGAATCCCTCAACAAGCCCATAAACTGTAATATTTTAGTCTTTAGTGAGCTCATTAGTGGTCTTCCGGTGACATCTAGTGGTTATAATTGCAATTTTTTATTCAACACTGGGTTTTGAAGCTTTATAAATATTACAGTGTTCTTTTTTACCTAATCTCTGTTAAATTTTGCATGATTGTTTAGAAAAAATACAGATCTAATGCATGTGTGATTATATTACCCCTTTTTTTTTGCAGTTTAATGCCATTCACAACAGAAATCTTTTGTTTTTTAGGCCTGTTTAACTGTTATAGCACCAGCTATTTTCTGATCTTAATGAAACTTTGCATGCTTGGTGGGTCATCTTTCACATGTTATAACCAAGTTTCATAAAGTTTTGAGTTTTTGTTTCAGTTTTATAGGCTTTAGGTTACATGTGGCCACGGCCCTTTCCTAAATGACCTCTTATAGCTAACCAAAGGACAAAATGCAACATATTTTTGAAAAATATTGATCTAGAGAGTCCAGAGAATATTATTGCAGTGGTTTGATCAAGACTAAACAAAAAACCAGGTGACCCAAAACATTCAAATTCGTGGACCAATTTTACGAAAAAGGCTATAACTCGGGAACAAAATTAGATATCTTCACCAAACTCAGAACTCATATGCATGAACAAAAACTTTAGTCAAATTATTATTTTTTTTCCATATCTGCCACTTGGTGGCGCTACAGGATGAAAAAAAAAATCAAATGGCTATAACTAAGCAACCGTTGATCCAATCAACTTGAAAATTGATATGGCCCAATGTGGCACAAGTGCTCTATGAGGAATTTCACTTATCTTAAAAAACATGGCCGCCATTGGCCAAACAACTTTAAGCACCTATTTGACAAGGTTAATGGAAGTCGATCGGAACGAAACTCGGTGGGCATGTTCGACTCATTGCCCTAAAGGTCTGTAAGTATTTTGAAAGAAATTGCCCACAACATTGTCACCTCCCACAGAACACAACAAAGCGATTTGATTACAGCGCCACCTATTTTCCAAAAATGATAATGCATCATTTTACTGGAGTTTTACTGGCTGTTTCAATTACACTCTTCCAATAATTGCTTTTCTTACTCGTTGCATTTGGTCTGATGCTCCATGCCATGCTTAGCTCCTCGCTGTGGAACTTTTATTAACGATTTTCAGCCATTTCAATTACAATCATGCAATTATTAATTTCATTATTCATTGTTGCATTTGGTCTGATGCTACATATGCTTAGCTCCTGATGTTGCCGCTGGAATGCTTGGCCCCGTGATTGCTGCTTGCAGCTATATTTAGGGGCCAAGCACCGAAGGTGCGAAGGCACCTATTGTGTTCGTTGGCGTTATTATTATTATTATTATTATTCTTCTTCTTCCACCCCAAGTCTATGGTAGCCCATTGAACCGATTGCGGGAAAGTTGTATAATTTGGCACACTAATAGAGGACTGTCTGAACATTAACCGTAGCAAATTTGAAGTCTCTAACTCAAACTCTCTAGCGCCACCAATTGTCTAAACTTTCAAAAACTTGATGCTAATAACTCTTGAACCGTAAGCCACAAAATGAAAATTCTTTTTTCCTGTGATTCCTTGGCTCATGCCGAGTCGAATGGACACCGAAATTCAAAAATCGCAAGGCTTAGTTTTTTCGCTATCGTCAATTGTTCGTAAAACCTACTTTTCCGAACTCGTCCTAGGCCGTTGCACCGATTGTCACGAAAATTGAATCAGATAATCTTCAGACGATGATGGCAAAAAGTTATGGAATTCAAGTTGATTTCTCAAACCGTTTCCGAATAGCTCATGAACGAATTCTTCGAAAAGCACGCAAACGTGAACGTGAGGCTATATCTCCGCAACGGTTTGGCCTATTGAGACCAATCTTGGTGGGTCTTATAACAACCATTCCCTGGGACTACCTGCAGTGTTTCGGCGCTGTGCCCCCTAGTGGTCAGGAGATATGAAAAATGCATGTTTTTGCTCATAACTTCTGAACGGTTTTGCCAAAAATCACAAAAGTGGTGTCTTTAGATTCAGTGCATCATTCCGAGTCGAATGATACCGAATTTTCCCAATTCGGCCATTTTGGGCGTCGGCCATTTTGGATTTAGTTGTAAATTGCTGTATCTTAAGAATGAAGTTCCGTATCGTTTCGCAAATAATTACAAAAATGTCCGGCTCCATGCCCTGAATGTACACAAAAAAATTGGGGGCAGCGCCACCTTGTGGTCAATAGTTATAACGATTTTTTCGAAAAATGCTAATAACTTTTGCATACATTAGCCTATTGTAACAAAGCTGATGTTGATAGATTCCTTGGGTCATGCCGAGAACACCGATACCCCATTTGTCAATTTTGGCAAAATTTCCTGTCCGCCATTTTGATTCATGTTGAAAACCTACTTTTTCGAACTCCTCCTAGACCGTTGCTCAGATTTTCACCAAATTTGATTTGGATCATCTTCAGACCATGCTGGCAAAAAGTTATGGAATTTGTGTCGATACACGTAACCGTTTTCAATTAGCGTACCAACGAATTTGCTGGAAAGATGCCAAACTGCATCTGAGGCTGTATCTCTGCAAAGGTTGGAGATATTTACACAAAACTTAATATGTGACATTGTCACATCACATTGACCACGCCACATCATTTTGGTCACAGCGCCACCTATTGGTCAAGAGTAATAAACCAATCAATAACCGCTAATTATTACATTTCCAATAATGCTAATAACTTTTGATTGCATTAGCCTATTATCATGAAACATGTCTCAAAATGTTCCTTGGGACATGCCGACAACATGCATACCAATTATGTCATATTAAGCAAAACTTCCTGTCCGCCATTTTGATTCATGTTGAAAACCTTTTTTTTAAACTCATCCTCAACCGTTTGTCCGATTTTCACCAAAATTGAATCAGATCATCTTCAGACCGTGCTGACAAAAAGTTATGGATTTCGTGTCAATAGACGAAACCGTTTTTGTACAGCGCTGCTTCAGATGTCAGGCATCTTCACAAAATGAGTCTGAGGCTATATCTCTGCAAAGCCCATTAGTGGTCTTCCAGTGACATCTAGTGGTCGTAAATGCAATTTATCATACAAGACTGTCTCTCTAACCTTTATAACTGTTATATGTTGTCTTAATTTCATTCCAAAGAAGCATATGCAATTTATGTATAATTTCACAGTCTAGATAATAGTACTGCACTGATTTTAAATAACCTAGATATGGCTGACAGTAAAAGAATAGAACAGAATTACAGACACACACAAACATGAAATGTTTAAACTAGTATATTAATACTCAATAAGCATGCTTAAACCCACACACAGATGCACACATTTAGTTATATATATAGATAATTAAAATAAATGATGGGTGATAAAACCTATTGCAAGTCTTCTGTTTTTATGGGCTTCTATGTCATTTTTCAGGTTTCATTGCAATCATAATCTGGCATAATTATAAACATTAGATATATCTGTATGAATAAATTGGTAAACTTTGACTCAATGTGATCTGAAATGCTTGAACAGTAATATTAAATAATAGTGATATACATTTTTTCTAGATGAATCCCTCAACAAGCCCATAAACTGTAATGTTTTAGTCTTTAGTGAGCTCATTAGTGGTCTTCCGGTGACATCCAGTGGTTATAATTGCAATTTTTTATTCAACACTGGGTTTTGAAGCTTTATAAATATTACAGTGTTCTTTTTTACCTAATCTCTGTTAAATTTTGCATGATTGTTTAGAAAAAATACAGATCTAATGCATGTGTGATTATATTACCCCTTTTTTTTGCAGTTTAATGCCATTCACAACAGAGATCTTTTGTTTTTTAGGCCATTTTAACTGTTATAGCACCAGCTATTTTCTGATCTTAATGAAACTTTGCATGCTTGGTGGGTCATCTTTCACATGTTATAACCAAGTTTCATAAAGTTTTGAGTTTTTGTTTCAGTTTTATAGGCTTTAGGTTACATGTGGCCACGGCCCTTTCCTAAATGACCTCTAATAGCTAACCAAAGGACAAAATGCAACATATTTTTGAAAATTATTGATCTAGAGAGTCCAGAGAATATTATTGCAGTGGTTTGATCAAGACTGAACAAAAAACCAGGTGACCCAAAACATTCAAATTCGTGGACCAATTTTACGAAAAAGGCTATAACTCGGGAACAAAATGAGATATCTTCACCAAACTCAGAACTCATATGCATGAACAAAAACTTTAGTCAAATTATTATTTTTTTTCCATATCTGCCACTTGGTGGCGCTACAGGATGAAAAAAAATCAAATGGATATAACTAAGCAACCGTTGATCCAATCAACTTGAAAATTGATATGGCCCAATGTGGCACAAGTGCTCTATGAGGAATTCCACTTATCTTAAAAAACATGGCCGCCATTGGCCAAACAACTTTAAGCACCTATTTGACAAGGTTAATGGAAGTCGATCGGAACGAAACTCGGTGGGCATGTTCGACTCATTGCCCTAAAGGTCTGTAAGTATTTTGAAAGAAATTGCCCACAACATTGTCACCTCCCACAGAACACAACAAAGCGATTTGATTACAGCTCCACCTATTTTCCAAAAATGATAATGCATCATTTTACTGGAGTTTTACTGGCTGTTTCAATTACACTCTTCCAATAATTGCTTTTCTTACTCGTTGCATTTGGTCTGATGCTCCATGCCATGCTTAGCTCCTCGCTGTGGAACTTTTATTAACGATTTTCAGCCATTTCAATTACAATCATGCAATTATTAATTTCATTATTCATTGTTGCATTTGGTCTGCTTAGCTCCTGATGTTGCCGCTGGAATGCTTGGCCCCGTGATTGCTGCTTGCAGCTATATTTCTTCTTCTTCTTCTTCCGCCGCAAGTCTATGGCAGCCCATAGAACCGATTGCGGGAAAGTTGTATAATTTGGCACACTGATAGAGGACAGTCCAAACATTAACTATAGCTAATTTGAAGTCTCTAACTCCTACTCTCTAGCGCCACAACTTGTCCAAACTTTCAATGTTTGTATGCTAATAACTTTTGAACCGTAAGCCAGAAAATGGAAATTCTTTTTTCCTCTGAATCCTTGGCTCATGCCAAGTCGAATGAACCCCAAAATTCAAAAATCGCAAGGTTTAGTTTTTCCGCTATTTTCGATTGTTCGAAAAACATACTTTTTCGAACTCGTCCTAGACGGTTTGTCCGATTTTCACGAAAATTGGCTCAGATCATCTTCAGACCATGTTGGCTAAAAGTTATGGAATTCAAGTTGATTCCTCCAACCGTTCTCGAATGACACGTGAAAAAATATGATGAAAAGCACGCAAAAATACACGTGAGGCTATATCTCAGCAACGGTTTGGCATATTGAGACCAAACTTGGTGTGTGTTATAATAAGCATGACCTGAGACTACCTGCAGTGTTTCAACACAGCGCCACCTAGTGGTCAGGAGATATGAAAAATGCATATTTTGGCTTATAACTTCTGATTGGTTTGGCAAAAAATCACACAACTGGTCTCTTTAGATTCAGTGAGTCATGGCGAGTCGAATGATATCCAATTTTCCTGTGTCGGCCATTTTAAGCGTCGGCCATTTTGAATTATGTTTTAAAATGCTGTATTTTTTGAACGCAGCATCGTATCGTTTCGCAAATAATTACAAAAATATTCGGCTCCATGCCCTGAAGGTACTCAAAAAGTTTGGTGGCAGCGCCACCTTGTGGCCAATAGTTATAATGAAATATCACATAAATGCTAATAACTTTTGAATAAATTAGACTATTAAAATTAAAATGATCTCGCTATATTCTGTGGGTCATGCCGAGAGCATTGATACCAATTATGTGAAAATTGGCCTTACTTCCTGTCCGCCATTTTGCTTAATGTTGAAAACCTACTTTTTCAAACTCCTCCTAGACCGTTAGTCCAATTTTCACCAAATTTGACGTGAATCATCTTCAGACCATGCTGGCAAAAAGTTATGGATTTCGTGTTGATATACGAAACGGTTCTCATTTAGCGCATCAACGAATTTGCTGGAAGGGTGCCAAAATGCATTTGAGGCTGTATCTCTGCAACACTTTGACATATTTGCACCAAATTTTGTATGTGTCATCGCCACCTCACACTGACCATGCCACATAAATTTGGTAACAGCGCCACCTATTGGTCAAGAGTAATAAACCATTCATTAACCATGAGTAATTACACTTTTTAAAATGCTAATAACTTTTTATTGCATTAGCCTATTTGAATGAAACTGGGCTCAAAATATTCCCTGGCTTATGCCGATAACATAGATACCAAATATACCATAGTAAGCTGAACTTCCGGTCCGCCATTTTGATTTATGTTGAAAACATACTTTTTCGAACTCCTCATCAACCGTATGTCCGATTTTCACCAAATTCGAATCAAATGATCTTCTGACTATGCTGACTCAAAGTTATGGATTTTGTGTCGATAGACAAAACCGTTTTCGCATACCAAAGCGACGAAGTTGAGGCACAATGACAAAATGACACTTTAGGCTGCATCTCTGGAATGCTTTGGCATATTAACACCAAACTTTGTGTGTGTCATTGAAAAGTCACACAGAGTACACCAAATTGATTTTATAACAGTGCCACCTATTGGTCAAATTTGATAAGCCAAGTAATCATGCTACTAGAGGTGGTATTTATGATTTTTTTGGCCATTTTAATTACAATAATCCTAAAATTGCTGTTATTGCTCATTAATGCATTTGGTGTGATGCTCCGTGCCATGCTTAGCTCCTACATTTGCCGTTGGAGTGCTTGGCCCCGTAATTGCTGCTTGCAGCTATATTTCTTCCTCTTCTTCTTCCACCCCAAGTCTATGGTAGCCCATAGAACCGATTGCGGGAAAGTTGTATAATTTGGCACACTAATAGAGGACTGTCTGAACATTAACCGTAGCAAATTTGAAGTCTCTAACTCAAACTCTTTAGCGCCACCACTTGTCCAAACTTTCAATGTTTATATGTTAATAACTTTTGAACCGTAAGCCAGAAAATGGAAATTCTTTTCCCCCCTGAATCCTTGGCTCATGCCAAGTCGAATGAACCCCGAAATTCAAAAATCGCAATGTGTAGTTTTTTCACTATTTTCGATTGTTCGAAAAACCTACTTTTTCGAACTCGTCCTAGACGGTTTGTCCGATTTTCACGAAAATTGGCTCACACCATCTTCAGACAATGCTCGCTAAAAGTTATGGAATTCGAGTTGATTCGTCTAACCGTTCTCAAATGACACGTGATAAAATTTGACGAAAAACACGCAAAAATACTCGTGAGGCTATATCTCGGCAACGGTTTGGCATATTGAGGCCAAGACACTGGCCAGAGACTATCTGCAGTGTTTCGACACAGCGCCACCTAGTGGTCAGGAGATATGAGAAATGCATATTTTGGCTTATAATTTCTGAATGGTTTGGCAAAAAATCACAAAACCTGTCTCTTTAGATTCAGTGAGTCATGTTGAGTCGAATGATATAAAATTTTCCCATGTCGGCCATTTTAGGCGTCGGCCATTTTGAATTATGTTTTAAAATGCTGTATTTTTTGAACGCAGCATTGTATCGTTTCGCAAATAATTACAAAAATATTCGGCTCCATGCCCTGAAGGTACACAAAAAGTTTGGTGGCAGCGCCACCTTGTGGCCAATAGTTATAATGAAATATCACATAAATGCTAATAACTTTTTAATAAATTAGACTATTAAAATTAAAATGATCTCACTACATTCTGTGGTTCATGCCGAGAGCATTGATACCAATTATGTGAAAATTAGCAATACTTACTGTCCGCCATTTCGATTAATATTGAAAACCTACTTTTTCAAACTCCTCCGAGACCGTTAGTCCGATTTTCACCAAATTTGATGTGGATCATCTTCAGACCATGCTCGCAAAATGTTATGGATTTCGTATCGATATACAGAACGGTTCTTATTTTAAGCATCAACGAATTTGCTGGAAGGGTGCCAAAATGCACTTGAGGCTGTATCTCCGCAACGCTTTGACATATTTGCACCAAACTTTGTATGTGTCATCGCCACGTCACACTGACCACGCCTCATAAACTTGGTGACAGCGCCACCTATTGGTCAAGAGTAATAAACCATTCATTAAGCATGATTAATTACACTTTTTAAAATGATAATAACTTTTTATTGCATTAGCCTATTTGAAGGAAATTGGGCTCAAAATCTTCCCTGGCTTATGCCGATAACATAGATACCAAATATGCCATAGTAAGCTGAACTTCCGGTCCGCCATTTTGATTTATGTTGAAAACCTACTTTTTCGAACTCTCATCAACCGTAGTTCTGATTTTCACAAAATTCGAATCAGATGATCTTCAGACTATGCTAACAGAAAGTTATGGATTTTGTGTCGATAGACGAAACCGTTTTTGCATACCACAGCGACGAAATTGAGGCACAATGAGAAAATGACACTTGAGGCTGTATCTCTGGAATGCTTTGGCATATTAACACCAAACTTTGTGTGTGTCATTGAAAAGTCACACAGACTACACCAATTGATTTTATAACAGTGCCACCTATTGGTCAAACTTGATAAGCCAAGAAATCATGCTAATAGAGGTGGTATTTGTGATTTTTTTTAGCCATTTCAAATACAATAATCCTAAAACTGCTGTTATTGCTGATTAATGCATTTGGTGTGATGCTCCGTGCCATGCTTAGCTCCTACATTTGCCGTAGGAGTGCTTGGCCCCGTAATTGCTGCTTGCAGCTATATTTATTATTATTATTCTTCTTCTTCCACCCCAAGTCTATGGTAGCCCATAGAACCGATTGCGGGAAAGTTGTATAATTTGGCACACTAATAGAGGACTGTCTGAACATTAACCGTAGCAAATTTGAAGTCTCTAACTCAAACTCTCTAGCGCCACCAATTGTCTAAACTTTCAAAAACTTGACGCTAATAACTCTTGAACCGTAAGCCACAAAATGAAAATTCTTTTTTCCTGTGATTCCTTGGCTCATGCCGAGTCGAATGGACACCGAAATTCAAAAATCGCAAGGCTTAGTTTTTTCGCTATCGTCAATTGTTCGTAAAACCTACTTTTTCGAACTCGTCCTAGGCCGTTGCACCGATTGTCACGAAAATTGAATCAGATAATCTTCAGACCATGCTGGCAAAAAGTTATGGAATTCAAGTTGATTTCTCAAACCGTTTCCGAATAGCTCATGAATGAATTCTTCGAAAAGCACGCAAACGTGAACGTGAGGCTATATCTCCGCAACGGTTTGGCCTATTGAGACTAATCTTGGTGGGTCTTATAACAACCATTCCCTGGGACTACCTGCAGTGTTTCGGCGCTGTGCCCCCTAGTGGTCAGGAGATATGAACAATGCATGTTTTTGCTCATAACTTCTGAACGGTTTTGCCAAAAATCACAAAAGTGGTGTCTTTAGATTCAGTGCATCATTCCGAGTCGAATGATACCGAATTTTCCCAATTTGGCCATTTTGGGCGTCGGCCATTTTGAATTTAGTTGTAAATTGCTGTATCTTAAGAATGAAGTTCCGTATCGTTTCGCAAATAATTACAAAAATGTCCGGCTCCATGCCCTGAATGTACACAAAAAAATTGGGGGCAGCGCCACCTTGTGGTCAATAGTTATAACGATTTTTCGAAAAATGCTAATAACTTTTGCATACATTAGCCTATTGTAAAAAAACTGATGTTGATAGATTCCTTGGGTCATGCCGAGAACACCGATACCCCATTTGTCAATTTTGGCAAAATTTCCTGTCCGCCATTTTGATTCATGTTGAAAACCTACTTTTTCGAACTCCTCCTAGACCGTTGCTCAGATTTTCACCAAATTTGATTTGGATCATCTTCAGACCATGCTGGCAAAAAGTTATGGAATTTGTGTCGATACACGTAACCGTTTTCAATTAACGTACCAACGAATTTGCTGGAAAGATGCCAAACTGCATCTGAGGCTGTATCTCTGCAAAGGTTGGAGATATTTACACAAAACTTAATATGTGACATTGTCACATCACATTGACCACGCCACATCATTTTGGTCACAGCGCCACCTATTGGTCAAGAGTAATAAACCAATCAATAACCGCTAATTATTACATTTCCAATAATGCTAATAACTTTTGATTGCATTAGCCTATTATCATGAAACATGTCTCAAAATGTTCCTTGGGACATGCCGACAACATACATACCAATTATGTCATATTAAGGAAAACTTCCTGTCCGCCATTTTGATTCATGTTGAAAACCTTTTTTTTTAAACTCATCCTCAACCGTTTGTCTGATTTTCACCAAAATTGAATCAGATCATCTTCAGACCGTGCTGACAAAAAAGTAATGGATTTCGTGTCAATAGACGAAACCGTTTTTGTACAGCGCTGCTTCAGATGTCAGGCATATTCACAAAGTGAGTCTGAGGCTATATCTCTGCAAAGCTTTGTTGTAATTAAGCCAAACTTGTGTGTGCCATTGTCTAACATGGAGAATAGGCTCACAGACACTCACACACAGAAATGAAATGGTTCAACTATTATATGAATAATCAATAAGCATGATTACACACACACACACACACACACACACAGAGAAGTACATGCCCACACATTTTGTTGTATGTAGATATTTGAAATAAATTATAGGTAACACACAACTCACAGAAAGACTTCTTTTCTTACATTTCTATGTCAGGTTTCATTGCATTCATATTCTGACATAATAGTAAACATTTGATATACATGTATGAATAAATTGTTGAACTTTCACTCAATGTGATCTTAAATGCTTGAACAGTAATATTAAATAATAGTAATATATATTTTTCTAAATGAATCAATCATCGAGACAATGAACTGTAATGTTTTAGTCTTTAGTGAGCCCATTAGTGGTCTTCCAGTGACATCTAGTGGTTGTAAATGCAATTTATCATACAACACTGTCTCTTTAACCTTTATAACTGTTATATGTTGTCTTAATTTCATTCCAAAGAAGCATACGCAATTTATGTATAATTTCACAGTCTAGATAATAGTACTGCACTGATTTTAAATAACCTAGATATGGCTGACAGTAAAAGAATAGAACAGAATTACAGACACACACAAACATGAAATGTTTAAACTACTATATTAATACTCAATAAGCATGCTTAAACCCACACACAGATGCACACATTTTGTTATATATATAGATAATTAAAATAAATGATGGGTGATAAAACCTATTGCAAGTCTTCTGTTTTTATGGGCTTCTATGTCATTTTTCAGGTTTCATTGCAATCATAATCTGGCATAATTATAAACATTAGATATATCTGTATGAATAAATTGGTAAACTTTGTCTCAATGTGATCTGAAATGCTTGAACAGTAATATTAAATAATAGTAATATACATTTTTTCTAGATGAATCCCTCAACAAGCCCATAAACTGTAATGTTTTAGTCTTTAGTGAGCTCATTAGTGGTCTTCCGGTGACATCTAGTGGTTATAATTGCAATTTTTTATTCAACACTGGGTTTTGAAGCTTTATAAATATTACAGTGTTCTTTTTTACCTAATCTCTGTTAAATTTTGCATGATTGTTTAGAAAAAATACAGATCTAATGCATGTGTGATTATATTACCCCTTTTTTTTTGCAGTTTAATGCCATTCACAACAGAAATCTTTTGTTTTTTAGGCCTGTTTAAATGTTATCTAACCAAAGGACAAAATACAACATATTTTTTCAAAGTTATTGATCTAGAGAGTCCTGAGAATATTACTGCAGTGGTTTGATCAAGACTGAACAAAAAACCAGGTGACCCAAAACATTCAAATTCGTGGACCAATTTTATGAAAAAGGCTATAACTCGGGAACAAAATGAGATATCTTCACCAAACTCAGAACTCATATGCATGAACAAAAACTTTAGTCAAATTATTTTTTTTTTCCATATCTGCCACTTGGTGGCGCTACAGGATGAAAAAAAAACTAAAATGGCTATAACTAAGCAACCGCTGATCCAATCAACTTGAAAATTGGTATGGCCCAATGTGGCATTAGTGTCTATGAGGAATTTCACTTATCTTAAAAAACATGGCCGCCATTGGCCAAACAAATTTAAGCACCTATTTGACAAGGTTAATGGAAGTCGATCGGAACGAAACTCGGTGGGCATGTTCGACTCATTGCCCTAAAGGTCTGTAAGTATTTTGAAAGAAATTGCCCACAACATTGTCACCTCCCACAGAACACAACAAAGCGATTTGATTACAGCGCCAACTATTTTCCAAAAATGATAATGCATCATTTTACTGGAGTTTTACTGGCTGTTTCAATTACACTCTTCCAATAATTGCTTTTCTTACTCGTTGCATTTGGTCTGATGCTCCATGCCATGCTTAGCTCCTCGCTGTGGAACTTTTATTAACGATTTTCAGCCATTTCAATTACAATCATGCAATTATTAATTTCATTATTCATTGTTGCATTTGGTCTGATGCTACATATGCTTAGCTCCTGATGTTGCCGCTGGAATGCTTGGCCCCGTGATTGCTGCTTGCAGCTATATTTAATTATTATTATTATTACCGTTCTGATTCTCATGCTCAGGCTGTAGGCCGAGCCCCCCTCTCTTGAGAGTTGGGTTCGTGGTTCATCAGCTAGGTAGCCACCTGCTAGCTGTCCCAGCTTTGGGTCATGCAGTAGGTCGAGCGACCCTCTCGTTTGAGAGTTGGGTGTTTGCCCATCCCCTCAGCTAGATATTTACTGCTATCCGCTCCAGCATTATTACCATAGATCAAGTTGATGACTCTCAAACATATTGTTTTTGGGATGCACCATTCCATCTAATTGAGTACCATGAGAGCCCCTTAGAACAGTATCTTAAAATCCGTGTTATGGTAAGTGTGCACGTGAAGCTTTTGCGCACTTTCTAAAATCCACAGTGTGGTAAGTTTACACGCAAGTTCTCTGAGTTCTTTCTAAAATCCTATATGGTGAGGGCTTTACACGGTTGCTTTGTGCCCTTTCTTGAGCCTGTAGGCCTCATTCATTCTGGGCACCACTCAACCTATGTATCCTCAAGATACTTATTTAAACAGGGTTTTGCTACTAGGGATCTGTTGAGACAGATCCTTCAGCAAGCTTTTGCAAGAGCAAGTAGTAGCCCCTGTGTGACAGGTCAATACTTAGTATATTGCTAGGCTCTAGGTTATATCCCTTTAAAGGAATCTATCTTGATTCCAAGCATTGAGCTCTATCCCGGGCCTAGGAGTCTAGCCCTAACAGATAAGTTTGGTTATGTAGCCTAGGCTTTTGGTATAAGGTATAATGTCACGGACAGCTGTCTAACGTCTTAGGGGCAACTCCCATAGAAATGGTAGAGTCGTACTTCGTACTCGCCATGGTTCTGCCCTGCACTGCCCTCAGCATGGTGTGGGTATATTGTTCCCCATAGCGATCCCTAGAGGACGCAGTTCGAAGTTCCCTTGAAAGAGAATGTCTCATGTTACGAATGTAAGAATGTTAAGAATCTAGATTTCCTGTCATGCTTCAGACACAAGCTTCAGATGAAGAAATGAATGATGTGATGTGCCGGCACCTTCTATATTCTATAGTCACAATGGTAGTGACGTCAGGGGCTGTCGCCTGCCAACTTGTTGGTGTTTTTTCAGTGTATGCTTCCCTAGAGGATGAAGTGCCTTGTTCCCTACTCAGGAAACCATGGTAACATTCGTAACCTAATACGATTTCATGATGTTCAGGAGTCAAACAGTTAGCATGTACTATGTGCAATCAAACCATGTATGAGCATGATCGAGGCACTGATTGTACATTGCATTTCTGCAAACACAAATCCATACATTTGCATTGGGTATAACAACTTGACTTGTCTTAATGTAAAAAACGCAGAAGCAAGAGTTCTTACTAAAACCAGGAAGTATGACCATATTAGCCCGTTCCTGTCAACACTGCACTGGCTCCCTAACAAACATAGTATAGATTTTAAAATATTGCTTATTACTTATAAAGCCCTGAATGGTTTAGCACCTCAGTATTTGAATGAGCTTCTTTTACATTATAATCTTCTACGTCCGCTACATTCTCAAAACTCTTGATAATATTTGATAATACCTAGAATGTCAAAAACAACTGTGGGCAGCAGATCGTTTCCTGTTTGGCACCTAAACTCTGGAATAACCTACCTAACATTGTTCGGGAGGCAGACACACTCTTGCAGTTTAAATCTAGATTAAAGACCCATCTCTTTAACCTGGCTTACACATTACATACTAATATGCTTTTAATATCCAAATCCGTTAAAGGATTTTTAGGCTACATTAATTGGGTAGACCGGAACCGGGAACACTTCCCATACCACCCGATGTACTTGCTACATCATTAGAAGAATGGCATCTAGGCTAATATTAGTCTGTTTCTCTCTTATTCTGAGGTCACCGTAGCCACCAGGTCCAGTCTGTATCCAGATCAGAGGGTCACTGCAGTCACCCAGATCCAGTACGTATCCAGACCAGATGGTGGATCAGCACCTAGAAAGGACCTCTACAGCCCTGAAAGACAGCGGAGACCAGGACAACTAGAGCCCCAGATACAGATCCCCTGTAAAGACCTTGTCTCAGAGGAGCACCAGGACAAGACCACAGGAAACAGATGATTCTTCTGCACAATCTGACTTTGCTGCAGCCTGGAATTGAACTACTGGTATCGTCTGGTCAGAGGAGAACTGGCCCCTCAACTGAGCCTGGTTTCTCCCAAGGTTTTTTCTCCATTCTGTCACCGATGGAGTTTCGGTTCCTTGCCGCTGACGCCTCTGGCTTGCTTAGTTGGGATCACTTCTTCAACAGCGATATCGTTGACTTGATTGCAAATAAATGCACAGACACTATTTAAACTGAACAGAGATGACATCACTGAATTCAATGATGAACTGCCTTTAAATATCATTTTGCAATATTGACACACTGTTTTGCTAATGAATATTGTTCAGTTGCTTTGACGCAATGTATTTTGTTTAAAGCCCTATATAAATAAAGGTGACTTGACTTTGTTCTTTGCCACTTAACTGTACACACTGTAAAGTTTTTTTTCCCCTCAGTTTTGTGTGTGTGTAAATTCATCAGTTAATTATCATGTGGTTATTTGGTGTTCTTTTGGAGTTTCCAATTGTCCTTTTTGGAAAGACATCTAAATGACCCTGAAAAAGCTTACAGAAAATACTTTTTTTTTGAGAATCATCCTTTAATCCGATGGTTTACTTTGCTGGATATAGTAAGTGGTGGCAAAATGAATGTGCTAAACAAGATAAATTGTGTATGCTTAATTTCACAAAAAGTGTGTGAATAATCATACAAAAAGAATTGTAATATATCACAATTAAAAAATGAGTTATTTTCTCAGTCCTTTTATGAAACTGGATTTGGTGTTAAGAGAAGAAACCTTACTTATATATGTACATATATACTGTGTGTGTGTTTACTAATGTGCAACAGACATACTGTATCAAAACATATTATAAATAAAGAAATACCAGTCATTGAAATTAACTGTAGTATACAATTCAAAAAGATTTTGAATATATATGCAAAAAAGTAAGAAAAGTCATGAGATAGGAAAAAATGGATGCATGTTTACACATTTCTCGAGTAGTTAAATATATAATATATAGGATTAAAAGGGTTTATTCATCTGTTTCAAAGCCAATTAAGTGAGATTCGAAACACTCTCTAAATTCCTTTGGGTTGTATCTTGCTAAAATGTTTTTGCTGCCATGCAGTTCAGGGTCATTTACAGAACCTTAACTCTAGTTTGCTTGTGGTGTGAGGGTTATTGTGGATTATTTGTTGAATATAACAAGTAATTACATGACTGATCCATCTCATTTGTTTCAGAGATTCACAATCTGGAGCTATTTGTTGGCTTCTCAGGTCAGTTCAGCTCAAAGAAAATATTTGTGTTCACTTGGATAAGATGCATCAATTAAACATGCATTCACAAGAAACCAAATCTATTTTATGTTTTGTGGAAAAAGGGCCTTCTCTGTCACAAGTTTATTCCTTTGCATTTTACCAAAAGATTGCTATAATATTTCCCATGTTGCCACATATGTTTAAAACACAGAGTGCAGCCAGTTACCGCAGAGTGGAGAGAGATCAGAGAAGGTGTGCTGAAAAAGAGGGAAGGAATCACAGTAATCCCTGAGGGCTGGCTCTGGCGGAGGAACTGAGAGGTGTTTGGCTTGTGTTGCATTCTGGGGGAGTGCAGTGTCTCCCAGAACGAGGCTATAAAAAGACAAAAGAGGCAGCAGGCCATGTGGAGTGACTGTTGAAAGTGAGTGAACACCCACTCCAAATCCCCTGCTACCAGAGACACACACTCATATACAACACACACAATATACAGCGGACACACACAGAGAGCTGGAACAGTAGAGTCATTAGCGCCCTCTTACTTACATAAGGGATGTAAATAGAGATCAATGCTCAGCTTTCAGAACATCAGTGGGGAATATGAGACTCAATCATAAGGTCTCACTGCACTTAGCTCTCTCTCTCTCTCTCTCTCTCTCTCTGTCTCAAACACACACACACCAACTCTCTTTTGTACATTCAAGTACAAATTTACAGTTAAAGCACATGTTGCTTCAATAGAGGTGTTATGTCCTTGAGATTTTCCATCCTTAAAACTTTGAAAATGAGCAAAGGATTCTGGATTGACATGGACAATAGCGATAAAAGGAGTGCCAGTGGCAGAAAAAAAAAAAAAAAAAAAAAAAAAAAAACATCATCCCACAACCCTGATTTCTTTGAATGGTCAGAGTTATATATGTATGACATAAAAATAACTGTATTTCTTGCATTCTCATTTTCTGCAGTGTTTTATCAAAGGTATCTATCCATTTAGCTGCTCCGTGTTTCTGCTGCTGTTGTCAAATTAATGGTGTCATCTTGAGCTCTTGTAGCACTTTGTTTTTAGCAGGGGAGAGAAGCAACACACACGGAATGGAAAGGGCTTGGCACTAGATATAAATATTGGAGGACATAGCTCCAAACAGTGGTGTAAAGTATTCAAGTAAATGTTTTTAGTTACTGTACTT
The DNA here is from genome assembly GCF_023724105.1 of Carassius gibelio. Lineage (NCBI taxonomy): Eukaryota > Metazoa > Chordata > Actinopteri > Cypriniformes > Cyprinidae > Carassius > Carassius gibelio. The sequence goes on along the minus strand of NC_068371.1, from coordinate 1,974,123 downwards.
AAGTAACTTTTTATCTACTTTGTAGTTTTACTGAGTATCTAAGATATTAGCAAATGTAGCTTTTTACCTGACTACAATTTAGACATAGTATAGGTACTCTTCACTCCACTACATTTGTGATGAGTAATGCAATTAATCATACATTTTTGCATGGCATCCAAATAATAATTATTTTTTTTAGCTGTAAAAGAAGTGATATCACCATCTACAGGTTATTGAAGGTACTATATCTTGTGCGTTTTGCCCTTACTCACCCAAACTTGTCAGGAAATCTACTTTTCATGAATTGAGAGTGCATGATCAGCGAGATGCTGAATCACAGTGTTTCATATATGAGTCAAGATCTGCCAAGGGGTAATTAAATGTAACAAATGTAAAAATGGAGATCTTTTATCATAAATTATCATTTAACATTTTATATAATTTTTATAATTGCCTTATTTATTTATTTATTTTTACACAACTGAGAAGATAGTGATTTGTATTTTATTTAAAAAAAAATTCAAATTCTGAACACAAATTTACACATGTGCATTAGGTATTAGGTATGTTACAGTCTCTGAAAGCGTGCTGAAGCCACTGAGCTCTCCTGCTCAGAGAGTGTGTGTTTTCCTAGAAATGTGTGTACTCCCTGGACTTGCTTTTCACTATTGCACCTGTAAACAGTACTGTTAACATTAAATACATAAAAATTTTACTCAAGTCATTTTGGAATAGGTGACTTGTAATTTGTAATGAAGTCATTTTCACTATAAGTTATTTGTCTTTTACTCAAGTATGGGTTGTAGGTACTCTTTACACCTCTAGCACCAAAACATGATTACCATAAACAACCTGGGTGTTTTGATACAGCACTGCTTACTTTGAACCCTAGAAACAGTAAAATGGTGCTACCGTCATCTTATGGTCTGCTTGGAGCCAAGATGGAGTTCAGAATAAACAGGACTTTATTCAAGCCACAGAAACAAATGTTTTGCAAAAAAAACAAAACAATCTTCCATTCCAGGGTGGTCATTTTGTACATGACCAATTATTTGAGACAAATATGACTCAATGGAACAATGTGATTGGCGTGGCAAGATTTTAAACCGTGTCCTGAGTCATAGCTGGGTGCTGCGGACATACGCCAACCAGTATGTGTACACTCATAGGAAACAATGTGTTTGAATTTGTAAAATGTGCATTTCCCTTCCTGTGTATGACCAGCTTATGGGAAATGTATTTATATGTACTCACTTGATAATTATATATATATATATATATATATATATATATATATATATATATATATATATATATATATATTAAATCATTTAGAATGCAAAACAAAAGTTAAATCAAAGTTTCTATCATTTTTTAACAAATAAGCTTTTTATTATTTATAATGTTTTTTCAAATAATATTTTCACAGAATGATTTTGGCAAAATTGTATTTTGTATTGATCCAAATGCTAATTGCAATAACACTGACTACAACTGAAAGAGTGTCCTTATGTCCGATTTCAGCAGGAAAAAGCTACCTCTAAGCTAATCTTATATAAAAAAGTATTAAAGTTATAAAGATTCAGCAGGACATTGGTTAAATAAATAAATAACATTTAAATGAAAACTATCCCCATTCCAACAACATCAGCATTTTCTAGCAATTAGTCTTAAGGGCCAGTGTAAATTAGGTCTCCTGACAAATGAGGCGCAGAGAGATAGGACACAGGGTTTCAATAAATCTGAGGCAGTGCTATGCTCAGGGCTTCTCTCAAGTCTCTGGGGTTGACATATCTCTCTCTCTAAGGCTATGCAATGCTCAGGGACAAGCAGCAACTGCATAAACAAGATTTCAGCACAGAAATCTCAAAGCAGTTTCACAGACCCCTGAAAGATGCTTCTAAATATTGGTAAAAGAACAGCAATGGCTAATGTATCCAATCCAGAGAGCTTGTACTTGTTTAAGAGTGTCATGTTGCCATGCATCAGCATTAGTTGTGTTAGGGTGTGATTGAACTGTAGCTGATTTGATCTGCTTGCAATGAAGCCACTGCAATTGGGTCTGACTCCTTTGCAGACAACAAGGGTTCTTTAGTGCTGATATTGACAACGCATCATCTTACTAATTTAGCCTGACAAGTAGGCCGATGTACACTGGTATGACAGGTAATGGAGTCTCCTGGAAATGCTTCACTAAAGATCAGGTTCAAATGGATTTCTGGTTAGTGTCCATTTAATGTGATTTCAAAAAGGAACACGCCACAATAAAGTGCTGCTTAAGGTAGGAAAATGTGTTTAAAGAACAGCAAACTGAGAACAACCTTGAAGCAATGGAATGTAGAATGGGACTCTGAAACACATTAATGGCCCATTTGTCTGTATTACCTCGAACTAAGCGGAAACTTCCAAATGCGAGATGATGAGAGTGAAAAAATTATGTGGTGGTGGCTTACTTCATAAGGTACATCAAGGTATCATTGAATTATATAAAATAACTTATCAGAACATTACTTCATCTCTTTAAGACCATTCCATTACTCCTTTATTACATTTAATCCATTAATGATATAGGAATATTTTTATATGAATATCCAACATTTCTGACGCAATACAGGGTTACTGTCAGTGGTACTACAGTAAATCCATGGTAAACTTTGGTGATTTGTTGATTGAAAAGCCTTCTAATTGGATCATTGTGGCAGAATGTTTCTGCTGGTTTCTGTATTATTGTTGTTAAGAGGGGCTTTAAATAAGTTTAAACCACCAAGGCAACTATGCTGCAAAATCTTGACGCTCCACTGTTTAGTGTTTCTTAAAAGTGTTCCAGCTCTTTTTAAATCTGCCAAGATGTCAGGTGCTCTGGATTCCGGTAAACATTGGACTATGGTGGCTAGTGTCTCTATTTACATGTTCCATACAATTATAGAATTGCGAGTAACTAGGACACTTTTATCAGGTTCCTCAGTGGCTGCATCAAGTGGGGAGAATCTGTTTAATGTTTTGATCGAAACGGAAGAGCACTCTGCCACCTCACCGTCACCCTGCTGCATTTATAACATTTGAATGTCACCCTGCTGACAGCCTACACTAAATACGTGGCAAGCAATACAAATGACAATAACAGTAGAAGCCAGGACTCACTGTGTTTGTTGAATGATTCCCACTTACCACAGTTGTTTGATGAACTCATTAAAAAAGAGAGAAAACATCAAGCAGTTTAAACTAGATAAAAAAAGTTTGTCAAGACAAACTTTAAGTTGGCTTGAGAAAGCCTGACCAGAAAGTTTGAAAAGTTTAGAAAGTTTGAAGAGTTTGAAAATGTGAAAAGTTTAAAAAGTTTTAAAAGGTTTAAAAGTTTAAGAAGTTTAAAAAAGACAATGATTAACATATTGCTAGCATTACAAGCAAGTGACTAATATGTCATTAGCATGATTAACAAAGTTGATAGCATGTTGTTAGCATGATAAGCAAGTGACTAGCCATGTCGCTAGCATGATTAGCAAGTTACTAGCATGTCTCTAGCATGTTTCTAGCATGATTAACATGCGACTAACATGTTGAGATGATTTGCATGTGACTAGCATGTTTCTAGCATGATTTGCATGTTGCTAACAAGTCTCACAATGTCGCTAGCATGATTAGCAAGTTACTAGCATGTCACTAGCATGTTGTTAGCATGGTTAGCATGTCTCTAGCATGACTAGCATGCGACTAGCATGTTGCTACCATGATTTAAGCATCATTAACATGTTGCTAGCATGTTTCTAGCATGATTAGCATGCGATTAACATGTTGCTAACATGTTTCTAGCATGATTAGCATGTTGCTAACATTTTTCTAGCATGATTAGCATGTTGCTAGCATGTTTCTAGCATGACTAGCATGCAACTAGCATGTTTCTAGCATGATTTTAGCATGATTATCATGTTGCTATCATGTTTCTAGCATGATTAGCATGCGACTAGCATGTTTCTAGCATGATTAGCATGTTGCTAGAATGTTTCTAGCATGACTAGCATGCGACTAGCATGTTGCTAGCATGATTTTACCATGATAAGCATGTTGCTAGCATGTTTCTAACATGATTTGCATGTTTGCTAGCATGTCACTAGCATGTTTCTAGCATGATAAGCATGTTGCTACCATGACTAGCATGCAACATGCATGTTTCTAGCATGATTAACATGATTTTAACATGATTAACATGTTGTTAGCATGATTCTAGCATGATTAGCATGCTACTAGCATTTTGATATCATGATTTTAGCATGATTAACATATTTGTTAACATGTTTCTTGCATGATTAGCCTGTTGCTAGCATGTCGCTAGCATGTCTTTAACATGATTAACATTATTAGCATGTGACTAACATGTTGCTAGCATGATTTTAGCGTGATTACCATGTTGTTAGGATAGACATCCTCTGTGATAATTCCAGAGTAAATTACTAAATTACCTCTGAGAAAACTAATCCTGTCCGAATGCGAATGTCTGTGATTGCCAGCGAGATTTTATTTCACTACGTGTTTCCTTGTGTGTTTTGGCCAACGCAAATTACCATAGATGCTCTTACCACACTTATATATTTGCTTCCAATAATATAAATAATATATAAATAATAATAATAATAATAATAATAATAATAATAATAATAATAAAATCAAGGGCCAGATCACATAAACTGTTAATACTGGCTATTGTAATATCAGCATCAGGTTAGATTACTCACATTCATTTATGCACACTCAGTTACATAATGTTTTAATTACAGATGTACCTTTATGAAAATTAAACATGGGTTTAGCCTACTACAAAAGAAAAAAAGAAAAGGTAAACCAGATATACTAGCCATTTAGTATTTATTGTGTAATAATAATAATCAATCCAAACGACTGTATGCAATGCACGCATATGGAGAGCGTGATCTCTGTGACACCCAGATGCACAAAACAGACCCTCCCACCTCTGTAATAAACACAGAGATGTTAGTCCCATCCAAATTGGTACACAAAAATCGCAGACGTCAGGTGGTAAGAATCCGAATAGGGCTTTAGATGAATGTAGCTTTTACAGGTTTGGAACGACATGGGTATGTGGTATATATGTGTATATACCACATATATATATATATATCGGGTGTAATGATACCGTTTCGGTACAGGGTTTTCGGTTCGGTACACGTGTGTACCGAATGACCAGATGCAATATTTTGTATGCGGAACATAGGTACATTTTCGTGTTTAAAAATGAACATATTAAGTGGCGGAAATCTCCGCGTTCAGCGCAAATCCCACCCTGCAGCTGATTCTAAGGCTGGAGACACACTGGCTGCATCGTGTGAGCATGGCGTTTCTGCTGTGTGTCAGTTGCGTGACGGATGCTTCGCGTTTTCTGTGTCTTTACACACCAGAATCATACCTGACACGGCGCTGGCGCGCTGCTGCTACTGTAGGTCACATATGCCGCGTTTCCACCGAAATTACCCGGAACATTTGTACCAGGAACTTTTTTCCCCCCAGACCTGTTGCTTTCTGCGTTTCCACCGCGGTGTAAAGTACCGGGTAGATTAGGCAAATAGACTGGTGACGTAGGTCTGCGCGCGTTTCTCAATACAAAGTACCGCTGATTAAAAAAAAAAAAAAAAAGTACGCTGATTTTGGACGTGCATCCTCGGTAGTTGGTTCAGATTTTGTGCATTCGTCTCGGGAGTGTGATGTCCACGACGACGCAAGTCCACTAAATCTATAAACAGCAGCGTACTTGATAACTTCAGTCTGCTCGTCATGGCTACTGCAATTTTCCTTACTGTATATTTACAATAAAACGAAATATGATATCAAATACCACTGCCTCCTTTCGTTTTCATTTAAGCATAATAACAACTGCAGAAATGTACTTAGTTCAGAGATATGTGTATATGCAGCCATTACAATGAAACGAAATATTACATAAATTTGCCTTTTTTATTTTCATTTTAACATATGGATAAATTGAATACAGACCAAAGAAAACCTGTTAGATTTACCCCGCAGCTGAATTATATGTTATGTTTAACCACTAAAGACACATCATAGCCAGCGGCACATATCAGAAGGTCTATCCCAGGAGAGGCTGCTCTCTGCGGATACATGAGGACTGAGCTCCCGCAGATCGAGTGGAGCTCACCGTCTACGAGATCGGTGAAACACATTTTTAAATAGGCGCTGTCTTTATAAATAAACCATAGATTTGAGTTTTAAACAACTGCATTCTCACCTGAAATACTTTTAAAATTACATTTCATGACACAATAACAGTAATATTTTGAAAATGTTGATCCGAATAAATGGTGGTTGAACTCAACCAATGCTGCGTGAACTCAACCAATCAGCATGTTTAGCGCCAAAGTCCCGCCCCCGAAAGTTCCGGAACTTTAAAAAAGTACCACCTCGCCAGCAGGGACTTTCTGGGGGGCATTTTTTTACCCGGAACTTTTATTTAGTTCCTGGTTCCTGCGGTGGAAACACACCAAGTACCGGACCATGTCCCTAGTTCCTGGGTAAAGTTCCTGCAGTGGAAACGCGGCTATAGAGGGAGGCCGCCGACAGACCAGGATCTTGTCTTCACGACAACAATATCTATACTTCATGTTGAGCATAAATACAAAGCCTACTGATAAAGGACACCTTCAACAGTATTGACGGCAAAATAGACAATGTTTGACCAATATGCCAGTGTGTCACCGGCCTAAGGTTTTCAAAAGGAATCACACAAGTGACATCAAAACGCAGCTCCCGTCGGCATTTAAACAGACCTTTGCTCTTAATTCCAATCGGTCCAACGGAATAACGAAATCTGAGCAGGTCTAAAAACTGCATTTTAAACTTTGAAAAAGTTATATATATATTTTTTAAATATGAGCAGGCCTACATGCTGGGATTGGTAATGCTGCACTGTAATCATAATTATTTATTTATATTTTTCATTATATGATATTGGTTTGAGACTGAGAGTATTTTATTTAGTGGAGAACTTTGCAGCAGAATTTTATTTCTTATTCTTTTTTTATTATATATATATATATTTTTTTAAGTATTTTAAAAAAGTGCAAAAATTAAAAAAAAAAAAAAAAGTTTATAGTAATAAACAACCTGCAGTTTAATGTTTGCATTTTTTTTCCCTTACTGTACCGAAATTGAACCGAACCATGACTTTAAAACCGAGGTACGTACCGAACCATTGTGAGTACTTAATGAGAAAATTTTTATTTTTTAGTGAACTGTCCCTTGAACAGGAGCAAGGGAGATAATGGAAATTAGTAGAGGTTGAAATGTTTAGTCTTTGTTTGATATTTTTTGTGAGAATCAGATGTCTTTCTTCCACAGCTTGTAATGTTCTAAATCAACATGCAAACACAATATATTCTACATCAAGATAACAAAAGAGTAAGATAGATTTTATTTGTATGTATTTACAACCTGAATCAACATTTGGGTGCTACCCTCAGGGTGAATTACACACTATCACTGATGCTGGAAAATAATAAAGGTGTGCAGGAAAGCTATTTAGCCTAGCATTTATCTGAAGGTTTTAAACTTCAAATATCCATATACAATTTCTATCCTCCCTGAGAGAAAAAGTTAGGCTGGCAAAATTCAGAAGGATTCAGAAGTAATAAATCTTTGAGATGCCATCTTCCTTTTCCTCTTGCTAGGCATCATGCCTGCAAATGCCACTTCTGATTAGTCCTGCCATCCCCTCACCCAGAAACTGTAGACAGGAACAAACTGATTACTGAAGATCCTTAGGGGATTTAAAACACTTTTTTAATGTATTAACAGCGAACCTCTCACTAGCTTCCTTCTCACCATTTTTTGCATGTATTTATGTATTTTTCTGTTTAGACAGAGAAGAGTGTGGTGTTTTTTTTTTATTATTGAGTGCAAATGAATAAATAAACTCAGCTATTCCCTCACTTCCCAAGGTGCAGTAACTGTCATTGATGATAGGTGAAGATGAGACAGGATCTTTGAAGTTTTTTGACATAAAAGTGCAAATAACAGAAATAGATCCTTTCGGCTTCTCATGAAATTAGGACCAATCTTTTAAGTAAGAGACGGAGTTGGCCTCCACAGCCACAACTAATCACTCTGACTGCGGTGTGTGCTCCACTGGGAATGTCAGAATTAACGGGAAATACTTTAATCTGCCTCAACTACTTTACTAATTTCAAGCAATATTCACAACTGAGGGGGAAAAAGATACAGTTTGCTATACTGAAATTGGTGGGGGAAAAAAGAAAAAAAAAAGTTGTGTTTGGGGTTGAATGGTTTTATGAACCTCACAGACACACACACTAAATAAATCATAAAAACTTTTTTTAAGCTTTTATTATTATTATTATTATTATTAATAATAATAATAATAATAATAAATGTGTTTATTTTTTATAAATCAGATATGGGGACAAACACATAAAGAAGAATAAAAAAATGTGTTTTAGTTAATGTTAAAATTCTGCTTCTCAAAACAAAACTATAAATATCATAATGAACATAACTGTAAAATATTTTGTTATATAGCAAAAATATGTAATAAAAATGGTGTAAGATATAGTAAAATGTTTACATGAAAATTAATTACTGACACAAGTTGTCTGATTACTCAAAATATTAACACTAGAAGAGTCATTTTAATTCATAGTAAAACAAAAGCTAGAAAATAAAACAATGAATATGCTGAACAAGTATAGCCTCTTCTCAAAATGGATCAATACTGTAAAGTAAGGGCTTCAGGTTGTAGAGGGCTCTGCTGTCTCACTTGTTTAGGCACAGCCAGACTTTTGTGAAGGTTAGGGATTGTAACTGTCAGTTCATGTCAATCACTTCACTCAAAGGTCACAATGAGTGTTTTATAATAATTAGCCACCCAAATGTATGTTGTTGTTGCTCATTGTACCTCTCTCCATCTCAGGGATGATCTCAATTGAAGACCTGAGAAGTAATAAAATGGTTTCTTTATCACAATTTAGACAAATGTGCTAAAAAAAAGTGGGCGGCAGCTGCAGCTCATTCCACCAGCCTACTTAATGCCCTGTCTTTCGTCTCTTGTTTGTCAGATCGTTGTTTGAGGTCCTCCGTGAATCTTGTCTGTGTCCCATCTGCTCAGCTACTCCTTGTGTCTTGTTCCTGTTCAGTCGTTGTGGATTACAATTCATCTCATGGATCCCTCATCATCACCCACCTGCGCACTCAATCACCTTCTAACCAGTCTGTGCTGCCTTCGATGTCCCTGCGTCACCCACCATCAACCCAGCCTGACCATACTTCTCAAATAAAGGATTGTTCACTTGCAACTTGCTTCCTGTCCTTTATGCGATCGTGACAGAATGATCGGACCACCCATGGAAGCAGCGAGTAACCCATAATCGGCATCGGAAGAGTTCCTCAGTGCCAGTGCTCGAAGGATGGACTCCCAGGAACGGAATCTTAACGACACTGGTCGCGCTGTTCAGGCTTTGGTGGCGCAGGTGTCCGAGCTCACCCAGCAAATACAGCTTCTGCGAGCCCCCACTGTGACGCTCACACTGTCCGTTCCTCCCACACCATCGGAGACCCCCTCCCAGCTGGAACTACGCCTTCCAGTTCCGGAAACCTACTCTGGTGAGCCTAATTTCTGTAGAGCTTTCCTAACACGTTGCTCTATGAACTTCTCTCTTCAACCCAGGACCTTCTCCAACGAACAAGCCAAGGTGGCGTTCATGTTGACACTGCTCACTGAGAGGGCGGCATTATGGGGAACGGTGGAATGGGAGAATCAAGATCCATGCTGCGCCTCGTTCCAGACACTCGCCGCCGAGATGAAGCGAGTTTTCGATCGGGCCATCACCAGGAGAGAGGCGGCTAGGAGGCTAGCCATATTTACGACAAGGAGAGAGATCAGTTTCGGATTTCTCTATCGAGTTCTGCACCCTGGCGGTGGAGTGTCAATGGAACGAGGAGGCGCAGTGGGACATGTTCCTGCATGGGCTAGCTGACCGCATCCAGAGGCAGATCTACGTTCTGGACCTTCTGTCCTCACTCAATGGACTCATTGAGCTGGAACTAAGGGTAGATGCACGATTGACACGAGCGGAACGACGTAACCTACCCAATCCCACACCGAGAGCTCCTATGGATGCCCGAGTCAGTGGCGGGGACGCGGCCAGCCCCACCTACGATCACGAGCCCATGCAGGTAGTCCCTGGCCTTTGCCTCTACTGCGATGGGACCGGTCATCATGCCTACATCTGTCCGGTTAAGACCAAACCCGGTAGTAAGTATGAGGCTAATATCGGGTGGGATCTCTGCCAAGAAGACCTCATCATCATCTACCCTCCTCCCGGTAAGACTAAGATGGTCAGCACGAATTTCACGACTGTCAAGCACTTCTGGACTCCGGGGCTGAAGGTAATTTCATGGACTATGTACTTGCACGCAAACTTCAAATTCCCATGAGACCCCTCACTCACCAGATCTCGGTTCACGCCCTCAATGGACAAAGACTGCCGGTCATCTCACTCATCACTGAAAACATTACCCTCATCACATCAGGCAACCACTCAGAAATCATCTCATTCTACATACTAGACTCTCCCCTTGCACCCATAGTTCTTGGTCACCCCTGGCTCCTCCGTCACAACCCCAAAGTGGACAGGCAACTGCATTCCATCCTGGCCTGGAGTAACAAATTTCATGAGTCTTGTCTCGTGTCTGCTTGTCCCGTCTGTCTCTATGTCTATGTTTCAGGAGGAAGCAGTGGATTTGTCTAACGTGCCCACGGAGTACCACCACCTGAAGGAAGTGTTCCGTAAGTCTCGTGCTGCTTCTCTCCCTCCACATCGTCCCTATGACTGTGCCATAGATTTACTGTCAGGTAAGTCTCCGCCTAAAGGCAAATTATATTCACTTTCTGTCCCAGAAAGGGAGAAATATATTTCTGATTCTCTAGCTTCTGGGTTCATCCGCCCTTCCTCTTCTCCAGCGGGGGTGGGGTTCTTTTTTGTGGGGAAGAAAGACGTGTTGCTGTGACCTTGTATTGATTACTGGGGACTGAACAACATCATGATAAAGAACTTATACCCTTTGCCTTTGATGTCTTCAACCTTCGAGAGGTTGCAGGGAGCGTCGATCTTCACGAAATTGGACTTACGTAATGCTTATCATTTGGCCCGTATTAGAGAGGGGGATGAATGGAAGACCGCTGTTAACACCCCTAGGGGGCACTTTGAATACTTGGTCATGCCCTTCGGGCTGTCCAACTCCCGAAGCGGTCTTCCAGGTATTCATCAACGACGTGCTGCGAGATATGATCGATCAATTCATATATGTCTATCTGGACGACATATATAGATTTTTTCCTCTTCTCTCCAGGAACACGTGCAGCACGTTCGACGAGTGCTTCAGAGGTTGCTAGAGAATGGGCTTTTTGTCAAGGCGGAGAAATGCGCTTTTCATGCACAGTCTCTTCCGTTTCTTGGAGATATCGTGTCGACTGAGGGAATACGCATGGATCCTGAGAAAGTTAAGGCTGTGGTAGAGTGGCCAAGTCCAGATTCCCGTACGGCCCTACAGAGGTTTCTGGGATTCGCCAACTTCTACCGGCGTTTTATTCGCAACTTCAGTCAACTAGCCGCACCTCTGACCGCCTTGACCTCCCCCCAAACTACTTTCAGGTGGTCAGACACAGCCAATGCTGTGTTTGCCAAACTGAAGGGCTGCTTCGTTTCAGCCCCTATCCTAATCACCCATGATCCATCATGTCAGTTTGTGGTGGAGGTCAATGCTACGGAGGTGGGGGTAGGTACGGTGTTCTCCCAACGTTCTCCCTCAGATGACAAGATGCACACGTGCGCATTTTTTCATATCGATTATCCCCTGCCAAAAGTAATTATGATATTGGTAACTGAGAATTGTTGGCAGTCAAGATGGCATTGGAAGAATGGCGCCACTGGTTAGAAGGCTAGGGGGTTCCTTTTATAGTATGGACTGACCACAAGAATTTAGAATACATTAGTACTGCCAAAAGGTTGAACTCCAGACAGGCTCGGTGGGCACTTTTTTTCGGATGTTTTGATTTTACTTTCTCGTACCGCCCGGGTTCCAAGAACATCAAACCCGATTCTTTGTCGCGCATTTTTGACCGTTCCGAACGACCGTCTACTCCTAAGTGTATTTTACCTGAGACATTAGTGGTCTCCACACTCACATGGGAGGTTGAATCGTAGGTCAAGACGGCCTTAGAAGGGGTAACGCCTCCGCCCGGGTGCCCACCAAAGCGATTATTTGTGTGCAGGGAATGGTCCAACGTCATTCAGTGGGGGCATTGTTCTAATGTGGTTTGTCATCCAAGAGTTAACTGTACTAAATTTTTGGTCAAGCAACCATTCTGGTGGCCACTTATGGCTCACGACATTCACAGTTTTGTTTTGGCTCGCTCGGTTTGTGCCACTGGTAAGACTTCCAGTCGACCCCCTGATGGGTTACTTCAACCGCTGCCAACCGCTGCCAGTCCCTTCGAGACCCTGGTCCCATATCACACTAGATTTTTTATTTATTTTTTTCCCAGTCTGGAATCTGAAGTCGCGGTCCCCTCATTTCACGCCTTTGTCCAGAGGTGTCACCACACTTGGACTAGAGCCCGCAAAACTCTACTCCACGTGGGGGCGCGCACCAAGGCTAAAGACGACCACCACTGGTCTAGGCCTCCCATATATGTCATGGGTCAAAAAATGTGGCTTTCTACCAAGAAAATTCCTCTCCGTTCCGTCTCTAATAAGCTTGCTCCCAAATTTATTGGCCCATTCACTGTCACCAAGATCATTAGTCCGGTGGCAGTCCGCCTTAAACTTCCTCCAGCGTACAGGAGAATTCATCCCGCATTTCATGTATCTAAAATAAAGTCTGTATTTCATTCTTCTATTAATCCACCTGGCCAGGTCGCAAATAAAGGATTGTTCGCTTGCAACTTGCTTCCTGTCCTTTATGCGATCGTGACAAAAATATGAGCAACTGTATTTAATTATAATTACACTTTAAATTAGCGGTGATCAGATTACAGTCTTCTGCACAATCTGACTGGAATTGAACTGCTGGTTTCATCTGGTCAGAAGAGAACTGCCCCCCGACTGAGTCTGGTCTCTCAAAAGGTTTTTTTTCTCCACTCTGTCACCGATGGAGTTTTGGTTCCTTTCCACTGTCGCCTCTGGCTTGCTTAGTTTGGGTCACTTCATTTACAGTGATATTGTTGACTTGATTCAATGATGAACTGCCTTTAACTATCATTTTGCATTATTGACACACTGTTTTCCTAATGAATGTTGTGCAGTTGCTTTGACACAATGTATTTTGTTTAAAGCACTATATAAATACAGGTGACTTGACTTGACTTGTCTAGAAGTAAGAACCACTTGCATCTGGGGGGGGACTGGGGGCAGGGTTAATGTGACCAACAAGATGAACAGAAACCTTTGACCGCCATTTTTGAAATGGCAGCTAAACATGAACATGTTGAATTTGCCATGTTTGGATGTCGATGTAGATTTGCAAGGCCATGAACATCAATAGCAATGCAATATCCACCACTGTTGATTGTGTGTTTAGGCTTGTTTGGACTACATCATCACTGTGTGTACCGGTCAGGGTGCTGCAGGTGAGCAGATGACTCTCTTTATGCTTTTGGATCACTTTCATGGTGCTTTGGCGTCATGCACCGATCGGTCTGCATGGCGTCGTTGCATCTCAAACAAGCCTGTTGTGTTTGGCGCGGCTGCTCTAGCATTACTGGAGAAGATGAAGCGTATTCCGTGATGTAAGAATGTAAGAAGGCTCTGTGGTGGCTCTTTAGCCCGTGGAAAGGCAAACCGGTTCTTAGAAGGTTTGCCACTTGAACCAACTCCAAACCGGCAATAGCACTGGCTCTGAACTAGCATCTGGTTCATGCTAGTTGAAAAGGGGTGCAAGTATACTCATCAAGCATTTTTAGCTCAGCTGTCCCACAACTGTTTTACAGCATGGCTCTGCTACAGACCCAGCACTTCACAAACCCATACTCGTCTGTTTTTTGTATTGTTTTGTGTTACTAATTTTATTTTATTTTATCCATCTTGTTAAGTTGCTACATTCATTACAAAAATGAGATGCCTGACTTATTGGGTGATTGTAAACCTGGTGATTTTATATATTTATATTAATAATTTTGTACATGAATGAGTTAAAAAAAGTATCTTAGTCTTTTTAAATATGCAGATGATATGGCTCTCATGGGTCTTCTGAGAGTTGGAGACATTGGTAGGACTTCTACATATCATGAGCATATAAAAACCCTTTTTGAGTGCATTTGTGATAAATACAGATAAAATGATAGAGATGGTAATTACTGGAGATAAATAGAATACCTTGGAATTGGAACCTGTAGTGCTCTATGGGAATCCAATAGAATTTGTCTGTAATTTTAAGTATTTGGGGATATACATTGATGCCCAACTAATTTTTAAGAGAATACTGACAGCATATGTAAGAAAGGTTGTACTTAATTAGGAGGATTAATCACTTTATTATGAGTTTAAAGCTAGTTTCAACTCTTATGGTCAGGGAGACTCTATAGGCATCCACATGCGACAAGGAGAGTTTACCAATTATATTTCATGCTCTGTGCTGTCAAAATTGTTTCATAAATTGTTGTATATTGCATGTTTTTCTTATGTGTATTCATATGTTGGTGTTCTGTGAACGCAGATACAATGTGGAAAGAAAGATTGCCCTTCTTGTGTGGGTCTTTCAAAACTCATGGTGCATCATTTGACATAGTCTCTGGTGTTTTTAGGTTTTAAAGTGAAACGTATTGTTCTTGTTTTCTTTAGTTTTCACGATATATTGTAACCAAAATAAGCAAATGTTCCTGTTGAAAATGGCCTTGTTGTTTATCATCTGAACATGCTCTCTGATTTCTGTCTGCCTGTAGAAAGCTCTGTAGCTCAGGTTAGTCTTCCCTACTCTACGATAAGATACAACTTTGTGAAAATATTTAGTGTAACTGGTCCGCCTTTGACTGAGAGTGGTGGGCAATTGTTTCTGTCACTCAGACTTCACAGTTTTTACATGGGCACCTTGGTCATAAAAATACACATTCCAGAGCCCCAGAGCATCTTTGTAGAACATACATGGCTAGAGACATAAACTGTCAAAAGCAGCTCCCTTACAGACAATCATCCTTTATATTACTGAGCTTTTTGTGGAAACATAGTGTCAGAGTCTTTCACTTTGATCTGGTGTATTCTTGGTTTTAAAACACTTATATGTTGTGTAGTCCTGACAATTATGCATCATATCATCTTTGTGTGAGCAGAAATTAAGAATTAATATGTATTAATTTATAAATACCCGTATAAACCACTATGCCATGCTGCTCATATTTATCACACAGTAAAAAGGCCCCTTCCTGTGCCCAAAATGAGTTACCTGTGGATGAGTATGTGACGACTGGGTGAAGGAGGGGCTGGAAACAAGTGCGAGTTAACAATTTAATGATAATAAAACAAACAAACAAGAGTACAAAAACAATGCTGGGAAGACGACAATCCAAGATGGCGGTGAGGCGGTGAGTAATCCGGATGGTGACTGTGAGAAGGCAGCAGGAGAGGATGGCACAGGAACTGCGGGGAATGGAGCTGAAGGTAAGTCTTGATGCTGAGTGAAAGTGTGGAGAGTGGATGAGGTTCCGGGGAAAGACACGGACATCCAACGCAAACGACACAGAAGCAAAAGACAGAGGTACCGACATTAAACAATGTTCTCACAAACACAAGACATGAGACGAACCAATATATAGGGAGAGAGTAATGAGTGACAGCTGCTGCTGATGACAATTAACGGAGATGCCCACAAACTAATCAGTGCAGAAACAAAACACACAGACTTCACCACAAAGTGCAAAACCCAGAGATCACTGTTTACCAACCATGACAGAGTATCAAAAACAAGGACTGATGGGAAGTTGTCGTGCTCCACTTTACAGTTACTGAGTGAAAGGAGGGTTTTAAAATGACAGGATACATTTATACAACACTTTAATCAAAAGGAAGAACCACTCGTTCCGTGCGTCATTACACTATTTTTGTGTCATTACACATGCACAGTGCTTTCGGTTTTGGGGTTCAATCTAAATGAGTGGTTACATTCACTCTCAATTGTATTAGAAAAGGGATAAATCACCCCCTTCTATCCGATCTAAATTTCATTCCAATCAAGCTCAATCTGATCAAGATGTTTACATGAAGGTTTTTCAGTCCGATTGAGCCATCTGTCCGATTACACACAGATTATTTGGTTTCATGTAAATGCAGCCAACTGTGAGGTTATGAATTGAGTGTTAATTCCCTGAGAGTGTACTCATGCAGCTGGTGTTGCTTTTCATTGGCCACTGACTAATCATAGTTTACCGATCAAAGCCTGAGTTGACAGAGAATGTTGATGAGCAGCATCATGGTATGAATAAAGCCTGATTGGATTTGTATAGTTTTGTCAACTAAAAAAAATCCCATAACTCTTGAGTTTGTTGAGTTACCATCATGGTGCAAACAAGCCCTTGATCCCATTTGTCATGGTGATAGCACCAAAGTCACCTCCATGTCAAGGCTAACTTTTAAAAAAAACTTTAAAAACAAAAAAACATAAATACAAAATAGACACACTCACATACACATATGTTTGTGCACACAAAAACACAAAACTTGTTTTACGGTAACATATAACAGTTTTTTTTTCTTTGCATACTTAAATTCAGTAACTCAGCCACAATTTTAGAAAAAGACATACAGCCATTAATTGGTTAAACCAAAATCGAGAGTGTAGAACAGAGTGGGTTTTTGTATTTTAAGAGGTCTTCCAAAAGACAATAATTTTTATCCTGTACAAACTTCACATTCAGGCTTCTTTCCTCATTGAGACAAAATTCATTCTTAGTATAGAGAATAGTCAAGTCAAGTCAAGTCACCTTTATTTATATAGCGCTTTAAACAAAATACATTGTGTCAAAGCAACTGAACAACATTCATTAGGAAAACAGTGGGTCAATAATGCAAAATAATAGTTAAATGCAGTTCATCATTGAATTCAGTGATGTCATCTCTGTTCAGTTAAATAGTGTCTGTGCATTTATTTGCAATCAAGTCAATGATATCGCTGTAGATGAAGTGACCCCAACTAAGCAAGCCAGAGGCGACAGCGGCAAGGAACCGAAACTCCATCGGTGACAGAATGGAGAAAAAAACCTTGGGACAAACCAGGCTCAGTTGGGGGCCAGTTCTCCTCTGACAAGACGAAACCAGTAGTTTAAATACATGAATATATGAAATACCTATTCAAACTGCATTAAAAAAAAAAGTTAATTTTGTCATTATTTAATATCTAACTATTAGAGATACAGATTTCTTTTTAGAACTGATAGGGATTATTTGCATGCCCTTTTGAGCAATAATGATATGCAGGATGGCTATTTATTTATTGTTTTACTTCTAATTTTGACATCATGTTAACATCAGTACTGAACTAAATTATAACCTTGTCAGTACAGTAATTTCACTCCCTTTTTGCAAATAAGGGTTAGGTAAATGGAGTAAATCTAAAAATGTAAATGGAGGGATCTAAAATTGAAAGAAAAAATAAATATAGAGCACTATCATTAAGTTGTCTTTGTTACATAAAAGCTATGATCTGTTAATCAATCAAGTAACAAATAAAGAATATAAATAAAGAATGCAAAACATTCTAAACCATATGAATAAATAAAGCTTTGCTACTTTATTGTGGCTTAGTACTCTCATTTGAGCAGAACTAGCATATGATTCATGTTGTAGTTAATGTTAGTTCTTGATTAGCTCACCATTAGTTTATCTTAAAGTAATGTTTAATTTGGTTATTAGTGTATAATTATTGATGGACTGTTATTGTGAAGTGTTACTGCTTATAGTCGCTGTTTTGCTTTACTTCGTGGGCACAGAAGTGATAGTACATGTTTTGGTTGATTTAACTTGCTACGTCTATAGAGTCTTTATTTTGAATTAACTGATGTGGGGCTTGTTTCTGTGTATGCTCTGTGTTTCTTTTATGATGCTCTTGCTCCTCCTACTGTCTGCTTGACAGGATGATGGGTGCCACCTGATTCCTGTCCCAGCTCACTAATTGGAGTACAGAGGAACCAACAGAATTCCAGACCAGAGACAGGGACTGAAGCTTTCCTCTTTGAGAGATGCTACTATTTTCTGGTCCCAAAAAGTAAGTCTCTAGTAAGTATGCTCTTTTATTTATTGTGTTTATATAGACAGACCCTTGACCCCTCGATTTTCACAAAGGGAGTGTGTCTACTTCATAGATACTCTTCTGGCAGCAAAATGATTGTGACATTATCACAGATCACAATTAATTAACCTTAGAACATTCCAGTTCAGCCCATTGCAATGGTTCCGCCAGTAGTGGGCACCCAAGCTATGTAATCAATGACATACATCTAAGTTAACAAGATGGAGGGAAGTTAGTGAGGGACGGGCATAAAAAACAAACTGAAACACAGCCTAGAAACATCTGGGCAGGTGTGTTAAAGCAAGTTGATGTTCAAAACTCCTGTTTTTTGTACTTTAAGTATAAAAAAGGCATTCATACACAAAAATGAATAACAAATTGTAGTCTTACGCCATTAATTGTAAGAAGTTTGACAAGATTAAATACACATTTTCAAGGTAATGTGTGTAACTACTATCTAAAGGCTGTCTGCAATCCTTTCATTTACACAGTATTATTCTTCAAATTTCATTCAAGCTTACTTGACAAAACACTGCAACTGAAAATGGTAAATTCTGGTAATATCTGAACATGGTAAACTAAAATGTAATTTCAAGTTTGCTGGATGTATGTGGAAAATAACTGAGCCAAGTAACACAGAACAGTAAATTTCCAGAAATACCCAGATACTTGGCGTACTTAAACATATACAGGAATCCATGAAGTTTCATGGACATACACAGCTGAAACACTTCTGGTTGTGAGGACATTGTCAAAAGAGAAAAGATGCTTTATTTGGGGATTTTGTGATGCCACAGTACTATAGCTAACTGCACACCTGCCCTAAAGGGTCATTTTAATGAAAGCATTCAAAAATGGGTATCACTATTCAGAAACAAGGTGTGGGGGAAATGTAAACATTAAGTGCAGGAAAAAGCACTGCCCACTCAGCATCTCTGTGATGTACTGCCATAGGCAAAGTTCCATCTAGGGCAAGATAGGTGTACTTATAATTTGTAGAGTTCGGTGCAGATGAGTGACAAATATGCAGCTTATCACATATTAATAATTCATTGGTACTTTACCACTTCTCAGAAATACCAGAAGCATACGAGCTGTTTCCCAGACAGGGTTTATATGAAGCCAGATCTATCTATCTATCTATCTATCTATCTATCTATCTATCTATCTATCTATCTATCTATCTATCTATCTATATATATATATATATATGAAATATGTTAATGTATGTTTACATGTGTGCTTAGTTGTGCTTTTTAGCGCAATGCACCAGCACCGCTTAAAATAAAAATCATATGTTAAGTTTCTTCCAGTTCTTTCGAAGATTAAAAGCACTTGTGCAGTGTCATTTTTATTTCATCCCAATTGTGTTGGGGCACATGTGTTTTCCCATAGCACAAGACTTGGTCCCCTCTGTGCCACCTCATTAAAAAAAATCCTAGAATTGCCCCTGCTGCAGTGTGAAATATGCTTTGACTGGACATCGATTTTGACATCGGTGACAACTGACAGCTACTGAGAGAGTACGATACATTTCAGAGGGTGTAGTCATAGATCTGCAATCAAACATCAGCACTCATGGCTTCTGCAAGCAACTAACTCTCCCTCATATTCTTCTTTGTTTATGTTTTATTTTCCTTAGCAAAAAATAAACAGACAACTTAGATTGCAAGCTGTTAGTGTGAAGCATGTGTGATCCGACCACTCTGAAAATTGTGCAGTGTGAATCCGGCATTAATCTAGAATAATTACTCTCACAAGGCAAATGTTAAAGTTACAGTTTTACACAAAAAGTGCATGTGATACAAACATTTTTGAGAAATATTATGTTTATTGAAAAGTAATTGTGCAATAATGTTTACTTGTTTTTATACATAGTCTAAAGTTATTTTGTTTGTTTTGCAAGGTTTTATGTTTGAAAATTTGTATTTTTGTCACGGTTGGTATATTCACTGTCTCTTTTCCCGTTTCATGTTGTGTGAGTGTCTGGTGGGCGTGGTCACTGTTCATGGCTGCTGATTCGATCAGCGCACCAGCTGCAATGGATCAGCATACCCCATTTAGTCTCTCTGTTGTTGCCTTGTCTTTGTCAGATCGTTGTGGATATTCCCGCTCATGTTGCCCAACCAGTCTCCTGTGATCTTCATGATTCAGCACTCCTGCTTCCAGGAAGCAAGGTCGTTCTGGTCCGCTGTTCTAGTCAATGTAAGAGAGCATCCACCCTCAGCGTTAAATCAATGAGTCCGTCAAGCTTCTTAGGCAGGTCCAGGGTGAAGATCTCCTTCTGGATCTGATCAGCAAATCCATGCAGGAACATGTCCCACTGTTCCTCCTCGTTCCAGTGGCACTCGGAAGCCAGGGTACGGAAGTCAAACGAGTAATCCGATACAGATCGATTCCCTTGGTGGAGGTCAGTGAGTTGATGGGCTGCCTCCCGTCCTGCAACTGTTCGATCGAATACTCGCTTCATGTCGTCAGAAAGTGCCTGGAATGAGGAACAGCATTGATGTTGGTTCTCCCATACCACCATTCACCACAAAGCCACCCGTCCTGAAAGTAGGGTCAGTACGAAGGCCACCTTAGATTCCTCCATGCAGAAAACCTGTGGTTAAAGGAAAAAAAAAAACATTGAGCATTTCATTAAAAATGCCCTACAATAGCTTGGCTCGCCGGCTTATAATTCAGGAGTAGGTAAGCATGGTTAAGGTTGGCCGCCAGATGTAACAGGTGTGGGGGGAACAGGCGTTTTAGCTAGATGTTGAAGCTGTTGGGTGAGCTCGGACACCTGTGCTACCAAGGCTTGCATTGCTCATCCCGTAACGGCCAGGTTTTCCTCTTGTTGATCCATTTTGGAAATGCTTCAGGACAAGAACTCATTCAAGTCTCCGGTATTTGCTGAATCCATGTTGGTCAGATCGTTCTGTAATGATAATAAAGATTCAGTAGCAAATACAAAGTATCTTTACTGAGAGAATATCAGATGTGGGAAGCGTGAAGGTGAAATTCCGGCATTAGCCCTTGGCAGCACAGGAGCGCTGAGGACTACCCAATCTCTCTGGAGACAAAGAGAGGAAGCGATTCGGGAATGGAGATCTGGCAGATGGTGATGTGAAGAACCAGAAGAGCTGAATCGTGAATATCACAGGAGACTGGTTGGGAAACACGACCGGGAACATCCACAACGATCTTACAAAGACAAGGCAACAACAGGGAGACTAAAATAGGGTACGCTTATCCATTGCAGCTGGTGCGCTGATCGAATCAGCTGGCGTGTGGATCAGCAGCCCTGAACAGCGACCATACCCACCAGACACTCACACAACATGAAACAAGAAAAGAAGCAGTGAATATACCAACCATGACAGTACCCATCACCCTAGGAGCACCGCCTGGCACTCCCAGAGGAACTTACCTGTCAATCGTAATCATCGACAAGGGAGTGATCCAGAATGTCCCTAGCAGGAACCCAACTTCTCTCCTCCAGATCGTAATCTTCCGAGTCCACCAGGTACTGAAATTCACATCCCCTCTGTCTCGAGTCCAGTCAATTTGGAGACATGAAAAAACGTAATGAACCCTCCTGTACGCCAGAGGAAGTTTGGGTTGGACTGCCACTGGACTAAGAACATTGGTGACAGTGAACGCGCTGATGAATTTGGAAGCTTATTTACTAGACACGGAGCAGAGAGGAATGTTCTTGGTAGGAAGCCATGCTTTTTGACCGACAACGTATACAGGAGGCCTTGACCGGTGGAGATCTGCCTTGGCCTTGCCCCCAACTGGAGCAGAGTCTCGCGGGTCCATGTGCGATGGCACATCTGGATGAAGGTGTGAGTGGAGGGGACCGCAACTTAGGATTTCAGACTCAGAAAAATTGGTGGCTGGTACCCTAGGCTACACTCAAACGGAGAGAGGCCAGTGGATGACACTGGTAATGATAACTCATCATGTTAATTCTCTGTTCGTACTTGTATTTATCAGTTGATAAGTATTGCTAAATTGAATCTAATTGCATCTAAAGTAGAGATGGAGATGATTATACATGGTTGTTATTTCCTCATACCTTTACATGAATACAAGTGATTAAAAAGCTTTTAACTAAGTCACCAAAAGGTCATATGTAACACCAACTTTGTTGCATTGACAAAATATTATTTAATTTAGAATTCCTTAAAAAATTTGTGTGATATATAGAGAGCATTGCATGGTCAAACTTCTGCTTATATAAAAGATATTAGATTTAAAGCTCTCTGTGATGTTTGCCCTAGAAGGTGCTATAAAAAAAAACCTTTCCTAATACTGTACTTTTTTTTACAATAAGAACTTATTGAATACAATTGATAAACTAATGATAAAAATAATGAACTATGTAAAAAAAAAAAAATAATAATAATAGTTTATTCCTTGCAGTGGGTGTTAGACGGTCACAAGATGAATTCATTAGGGCAAAGTATTACACACTACGCTGGGATTACCACATCCCAAAAGCCCTAAGGCACTGCAGAGTTGGCTGATTAAGGAGACAATGGGCTTCCCACTGGCAGGAAAAGAGAAAAAGAGAAGTGCTCATTCACTCAGAGGACTGCAGAGGCTGCAGCCCTATGGTTCACATTGCCACAGGCTTCCTTCGATCAGAGCAGGACAATCACACAGGTCTGAGGGCCATGCACACACACTCAAAACAAAACACATTGTTCACTAAAACTTATCTCAAAACACGTGCTTTGTCATGAGGTCCAGCTTGAGTCAGGCAAGATTAACAACACTGAAGACAAAACAACTTTGCCACCATAACCTCACACTGTTGAATATTTATGAGAGTATTGTGTAGATTAAAGCTGTGTACAATGACAACACAACCATGAACAATAGCAACCTTCCAAGTCACCTTTTAACACTGTTTTGTATTGTAAAGTTATGAATCTAGATGGATTGATGATTGCTGGTGTAATCTAAATAAACCACACCATTTATCTCCAGGATTGATTCTTTTTAATGTCCTTATGATGAAAGTGATTTAACATTGACGTCATCTGGAATTACATCGGCTTGTTTAAGGCAAGTATTAAACTGATGTTAAATTTGAAATGCTTTCAAGGCAGGGGAAACACACACACACACCAGAAAACAACATCTTGGTCTTTGGCCACTATTTAGTTTTAGTATAGTATTTTGTTATTTGCATGTTTAAATATTTGTCGCCTACTGTTGTGATATGCATGTGCATGTGACTTTTAGTTATCTTGTCTTTCAGTTTCATTTTCACTGACTCTTAGTTTGTATTTTAGTTCCTGTTCTCATTTGTTTATTTTTCCCACACACATATCACTTGTCATCATGATTAATTTACTCTCACAGGTGTTTATCATTATTTTCCTCATTTTATTGGTATTTAAATTTCAGTCTTTTCAGTGTTAATTTGTCTGTTCACTTTAGTGCACTAGTTAATCTATTGTGACTGTATTTGTTAGATTTATCTTCTTAGTGTGTTGTTAAACACTTTTCACATAATTTTCTTCATCATCATCATTTGCTTCTACAGCTACTGTATGTGTGACAGAAAAATATAGCTTAAATGGAAGATGGAAATCGCTTCCATTAATGTTTCCCCATTTAGGAGACACAAACTTTTTAGAGGAGTGACAGTATGCCTGTTCCAGTATGGCAGAGACCTGGAGGTTTATGTGTAGGAGTTCCTCTACCTCTGCTATCATGCCACGTGCCATGACCTCTGATTGATAATACCTACAATATCAAAATCAACTGTGTGCGGCAGATCCTTTTCCTATTTAGCACCCAAACTTTGGAATAATCTACCTAATATTGTTAGTTTAGATATTAAAGACCCATCTCTTTAACCTGGCTTAAACATAACACACTAACAAATATCTAATATTCAAATCCGTTAAGGATTTTTAGGCTGCATTAATTAGGTAAACCAGAACCGGAAACACTTCACATAACACCCGATGTACTTTCTACATCATTAGAAGAATGGCATCTACGCTAATATTTGTCTGTTTCTCTCTTGTTCCGAGGTTACCGTGGCCACGAGATCCAGTCTGTGTCCAGATCAGAGGGTCACTGCAGTCACCCGGATCCAGTACGTATCCAGACCAGATGGTGGATCAGCACCTAGAAAGGACCTCTACATCCCTGAAAGACAGCGGAGACCAGGACAACTAGAGCCCAGATACAGATCCCCTGTAGAGACCTTGTCTCAGAGGAGCACCAGGACAAGACCACAGGAAACAGATGATTCTTCTGCACAATCTGACTTTGCTGCAGCCTGGAATTGAACTACTGGTTTCGTCTGGTCAGAGGAGAACTGCCCCCCAACTGAGCCTGGTTTCTCCCAAGGTTTGGAGTTTTGGTTCCTTGCAGCTGTCACCTCTGGCTTGCTTAGTTGGGGACGCTTAATATCCAGCGATTATTCTTGACTTGATTGCACAGATACTATTTAAACTGAACTGAGTTGGATGATGACACAAAGAGACCTGCATTCACAGTGGGTGAAGTGCACCCAACAAGCCAAAGGAGACAGAAATGGAGAAAATACTTTGGAAGAAACCAGGCTCATTTTGGGGGCCAGACCTCCTCTGGCCAGACGAAACCAGCATTATGTGGTTTAATTCCAGGCTGCAACACAGGTCAGATTGAGCAGAGGACTCATCTGGTTTCCGTGGTCTTGTGCTGATGACCGTTGAGGTGATGAGATCTTCACTGGGGATCTGTCTCTGGGCTGCATCTAGTTGACATGGTTTCCACTGACATTGGTTTCATAGGAAGTGTTCCTGGTTCCGGTTGAATGGGGAGGAAAATGTATTCCACATGTTTGTTAGACCCCAAGAATGAAGGTAAACAGGGAAAGATAGTGCTGAACAGCTGAATGATAGAAGTTACTTGATATGTATTGCATTTAATCAATCTTGTATTCTCCACCTATTGCATTAATTTATCTATTGTCTTACTTATCAGTAGTGAAATTACTGTAAATATAGTAGTCAAATTAACGTAAATGTCCTCAGTGGCTGATCATGGACAGCAGATAGGATTGTTTGATTACTGTGAGAATGACAAGTAATGAGACTATTTCATTGGCCATGAATTACTGAAGTTGTCCTACTCCTTGGGGAGAAGCTGGCCTCCTGTTTCCGTGTTCAAGGGGTTAAGGAGATTAATCAATGTCAACGTCTGCTTTTTTGAAGGCAATAAACTACAGACTTTTGACAATGCCCTACAGAGCACCACTTTGTTCAGTCACACGTTCAACCAAACCCCCCCATGCCTGTCAAGCTGGCTGCTAGAGCCTGCCTTTCTAAGGGCTCCCACTCTGCTCTTCCCTGCTTGACCTATTATTTGATATTTGACCACTCAGTTGCAAGACACTTGCTCTTTGGAGCTCAAATGTCACTGGGGCATCTTGTCAGTTCACAGACACCTCTGGCTGACAAGTGATTTTACTTTACTGTGTTACAAGCAGGAAATACTAGGAGGCAGTGGCTATGTCACCACAGCTGTAGGCACTGCCAGGCAGGCCATGATAAAATTTGAGAATCACCAACAGAAATACATCAACATAAACATATATAGATCTTGAGTTAGTTCATTTTATTTGATAAGATACTGTTTAAGAAGACGTATTGAATTATTAAGTACATCTTCATTTCTCTACCCTCAGCCATGATAGCTTGAATTAATTTCTTCATAGAAGATTGGGGCAATGACTCTAAATCTGTTTGCCTTGTGCTATGAGTGACAGTGCATTTTATAGGAGGAAGATTTTAAATGGAGATAGCTAGGTGATACAGGATAGCAGTCACATTATTTCTGGTCTTTGCAACCTCTTCAAAGACTGCAACTAAATGCTTGTCTTCTGTGGAGCTGACATGGAGAAGTGGGTGCTCAGTGAACCATGGCTTGGCTGCCACGAAATGACAGGAATCATTGGCATACATTTCAAACAGCTTGCATGATCCCATTAAAGTGCCACACATCCCACTTTAAAACAAAAAACAGAGAATCCACTTTGATAGATTGAGTCTAGAATAGATTATTGATTTTTTTCCCTCCTCCCATTGTTTAGAACTTTGGAAAATTAAAACAAAATCTAAGGTGAATTATATTAGCCAAAAACTATAGAAATCTAAAAATTAATCAAAGACACACTTAAAGTAACACTCCACTTAAAAAAAAAAAAAAAAAATTTTCAGTTGGGTTTTTACCATTTTCGAATCCATTCAGCCGATCTCCATGTCTGGCCGTAGCACTTTTAGCTTAGCATAGATTATTGAATTTGATTAGAGCGTTAGCATCTTGCTCAAAAATGATCAAAGATTTTCAATTTTTTCCTGTTTAAAACTTGTTTCTTCTGTAGTTAAAGTAAAATGCAAATAGTTTATTTATAAACAATGATAATCAGGGCTACCAACACTGTATTTATCATACTGTAAAGGTAGGTTTAGGGTTGGGGTAGGTGTACATGTTAATAAAGCCTCACAATGAGATCTGATAGGTAGCACTTTTCGCTATCGAATTATGGTACCATTTATTTTAATAGGAAGCAGCTAAATATGACAGGGTAGCACAAATTGTCAGAACACCGGTTCTAGACATTAGGAGGCTCTAGTTGGAAGAGAAAAACTACTAAGCAGCATTTTTTTTTTAATTAAATTAAAAATTACAAAGTTATTTTCTAGTTAGTTGAAACTGAAATTATAAATGTTCTGTTCTGTTCTATTTTCTATCTATGTTCTCTTTTATTACTGTAGAGCAGTAATATATTATAATCAGCAGAATTTAGAAGACACACACATATGAGATCCTTTATTTGAAATTTTTAAAAAAATTCTAGTGTGTTTGCTTTTTAACTTGAATACAAACTTCTCTGCTTTTACTTCTGTAGCTATTTTGACAGTCAGCCCCCGATGCGCCGTAATTCACTGTTCAATGCTTTTTTAAACTCATAATTAAGCGGTGAATGATCTCTGATCGCTGATCGACAGGAAAAGTTAATAGTTAGAATACACTGCAATCACTCTAAAATAGATGATGACAACTCACACACCTGCATTAGGAGCTGTACTTCTTTGTGGGTCTATTTAGCCGTTTGCATCACACACTTCGCAGCACCTGATGGATGCATTCGTTACGCACACATTCAGAAGACTGGGCCCGCTTTAAACGGCAACATTAATTGGTTTAATTTGCAGGTGAGTGACAATTCAACTATATCCAATGAACAATAAGGCTTAAATTTCCTGCCGGTCTTGATTGGTGGACTAGTATATAGCAGATGCTTTAGTTATGGAGGCCTCTCCTCAGAGCCGAATCTCGAGGCAATCGCCTGCTCTGTCTACAGACCAAGAGGTGAGTAAAACAGACACCATGCCATCCATTTGAGTTTCTAGAGTGGGCCTTAAAGGGTTAGTTCACCCAGATAGCAAAATTATGTTATTAATAACTTACCCTCATGTTGTTTCAAACCCGTAAGACCTCCATTTATGGTAAATGGACTGCATTTATATAGCGCTTTCAACAGACCACATGGCCATCCAAAGCGCTTTACAATTTGCCTCACATTCAACCATTCACACACCGACTGCGGTGTCAGCCATTCAAGGCGCCATCCAGCTCGTCGGGGTTAGGGAGAGGGAGTGTCAGCCACATTAAAAAAGTTAACAGCTTAAGTCATTTGTGGATTAATGCGTATTAGAGATGCGAACCGTTTAAAACGATTCAGTTCTATTTGGTGAACTGAATGATTCATTCGCGAACCGGATATCCAGACTGCTTTGATTTGGACTCTCTCTCACAACAGACACGGAAGAGAAGACTGCTGAATAAAGTTGTCGTTTTTGCTATTTTTGGACCAAAATGTATTTTCGATGCTTCAAAAAATTCTAACTGACCCTCTGATGTCACATGGACTACTTTGATGATGTTTTTCTTACCTTTCTGGACATGGACAGTAGACCGTACACACAGCTTCAATGGAGGCACTGAGAGCTCTCGGACTAAATCTAAAATATCTTAAACTGTGTTCTGAAGATAATTGGAGGTCTCACGGGTTTGGAACAACATGAGGGTGAGTTATTAATGACATAATTTTGCTATCCGGGTGAACTAACCCTTTATCTTTAATAAAACTTAAGCTCACTACAGTAATAATGAGCACAAATCTGAACTTAATGTTTTTTAACCATCCTGTTGTGTTTAAAAACTGGGTAAAACTGTTTTGGGGGTCAAGGTGACCTACGTTAGTTTCCATGCAATTTGCCAAAAATTGGCATATTGAAGAAAAAAAAAAACTAACATTTTTAAACAAAAGCAGAAAATGTCATGATGGAGGAGGAAGAGGAGCTGAGGATGAAAACAGAAATCCAACAGGTAATGAAAACTGTCACATCTTCACACATAAAGACATACAAAGGAAGCTGATGGCATATAAATACACAGGTGATAGTCTTTTAAACAATGGTCTTTTCATGATATCTCATGATTCTGGTTCTAAATATATCTAACAAGATATGCACAAGATATGCACTATTCTCACACTGAATTACATTTTTAGTGGGTGTCTTCTGTAAATCATGGTAATAATTACCTTTTCATCCATTGATTTCTATAATCCAGCATTTGCACATCATCCCAGCAGATGGCAGTGTGTGCATAGTATTAACTGCAGGGGCATTACATTATAATTGGTCTCGATTCACAAAGGAGTGAAAGGAACTGAGAAAGTGGATGAGGTGGTGTTAAAGAAGGAAAACATGCAAATAGAAATCAGTAAGCACGGAAGTGAAATACTTTATCTAGGAAAAGCAGTGAAAACAGGAGAGAAGAAATGTAATTTAATTGTATTAAGGTCAAGGCTATGGCATTGGCACTAAAAAAAACATTAACAATTTTAGATACTAGACTCGTTTGTGTGAGGATTGTTAGGAAGAGGAATCAGTGGAGCATGTAATTCTAAACTGAGGGAAATACATGGCACAGAGAGATAATCATCTGAAGGCATTGGGGTGCAGAAACTCACTTTAAAAACAGCCCTAAGGATGACTGTTCAGTTAAATAAATATACAGGCGTTTAATATATTGTTACACTTTGTAAAGGAAACAGGATTAAGCAGTATTTAATAAATAATTTATTTAATTATTTAATGTGCCCAATAATATCAACGCTCCACACTCCATCCCAGGAGGTGGCGATATTTGCACCAATGGCGGGTTTTTCAACCGCCATAAAACGACAAAGAAGAAGAAGAAGAATAGCTGCAGGAGCTGGAAGCTTTTTCTTTTGGGTTATTGCGTTATCATAATAATAATAGATAGAATATAATATAAAATAACGCAATTCTGTTAGTAAATTACGAGTATTTCAATTAAAGCCAGTTAAAACCAGAACCAGTGTTTTGTTAGCGATAGTTCAGGCTGCAGCGCGATGGCGAACCGTAACCTACAGCAGGTGAATAATCCGAGCAGCGCCAAAGATGCATCTCCGCAGCCGCAGAACGTGAACTCTCCAGCGGATCCCAGCGAGGTCACGGACGCTCCCCCGCCTCCGGACCCGAGTCCTGCCGACACCGAGCCTCACGAGATGACCGTGAACCTGAAGAACTTTCGGAGACCCGGGGAGAAAACATTCACCCAGCGGTGCAGACTCTTTGTCGGTAATCTCCCATCGGATATGACGGAGGACGATTTCAAGAAGATGTTTTCCAAATATGGCGAAGCAAAGGAGGTTTTCATCAACCGAGACCGAGGATTCGGCTTCATTCGGCTGGTGAGACACTTAACGTTAAACGCACTGTATCCAGCACAGCAAATGTAGTTACATAAATAGTTGCATGTTCAGATTATTTTGGATTGGGGTTTTCTAGGCAAGTGGTGTAATAATTGTATAATTATTAAGCTGATATATTAAAACACTAGTTCGAGTCCGTTTCTTTCCCTTCTATAATTCCCGTGTTGGCCGATTTAACCAGGCGTCAAAGATCGGTCAGTGGTCAGTATCTGATTATTTTCAGCGACCCTGCGATTAAAAAAAAAAATATATATATATATATATATATATATATATATATATATATATATATATATATATATATATATATAATTATTTTTAGATGTCCCGATTCAACCCTCTACGGACACCTTGGCAATTGAATCGCCATTGGCTAGTAAATTTATCATTTTACCCGCCAGACTTATATATATAATGTGGTGGTGCTTTGTTGTCATTCAGTTTTTATGTAAAAAAGAAGAAAGAAAAGAAAGCGGATAACAACAACAACAACAGTAAAACATGCACTAAGGATGAACGAGCTGCTGGATTCATGAATATTAATCGCGGGAACTAATTTGCTGAAATCAAAACGGGGATGATGATAAGTGAGCACCAGCCAATGAGAGTGCTGTTTGCGCATTAGTTCCACCTACTACCGGAAAACCAGTCAGTTTTTAAAAACGGAAGAAAAAAATCCAAAGCACCTCCGTTATTTTGTCAAGGAAATACAACAAAGGACATTGTTTACATGTAACTCTGTGCTAAACTTATACCTAGCCTCAAACTCACACACTGGCGAGTAAAAACTGAGAATTTATTAGCAATTGGCTAATATTATACATCATTTAGTCGCTAGAGTTAAGATTTAGTCGCATATGCAAGTGATTTACTCGCAATGTAGAGGGTTGCGATTAGAATCGATTCACAAGCTCTCGATTCGATTCTCGATCTTTTTATTTTATTACATTTAGTGACTATAGTTTTAATACAAATGCTACTGATATTTCTAAAAGAATTAACATTAAACATCAGTTTACAAATGTGGAATTAATAAAAATAATAATAATAATCACAGGCCTGTATTATAAACCTACTCTATTTCTTTATTCTACTACTATATTCTGATGTTTCTTAATAAACTTTTATTCGGACAGGTTGCCTAAGGATGGAACTTGCAGCTGCTGTGTATGTGATGAGACGGTAGTTTTCTCAAATTATGCCGCGTTTCCACCGCAGGAACTTTACCCAGGAACTAGGGACTTTGGGCTGGTACTCGTGTGTTTCTGCAACAGGAACCAGGAAATAAATAAAGTTCCGAGTAAAAAAAATGCCCCTCAGAAAGTCCCTGCTGGCGAGGTGGTACTTTTTCAAAGTTCCGGAACTTTCGGGGGCGGGACTCGGGCGCTAAACATTTCAGGCGAGAATGTAGTTGTTTAAAACTCAAATCTGTGGTTTATTTATAAAGACAGCGCCTATTTAAAAATGTGTTTCGCCGATCTCAGAGACGGTGAGCTCCACTCGATCAGCGGGAGATCAGTGATCATCTATCCGCCGAGAGCAGCCTCACCTCGGATAGATCTTCTGATGTGTGCCGCTGGCTCTGATGTCTCTTTAATGGTTAAACATAAAATATCATTCGTTTTAGGTAAATCTAACAGGTTATCTTTGGTCTGTATTCAATTTATCTATATGTTAAAACGAAAATAAAGGCAAATTGATAACATATTTCGTTTCATTGTAATGGCTGTATATATACACATATCCCTGAACTAAGTACATTTCTGCAGCTGTTATTATGTTTAAATGAAAACGAAAGGAGGCAGTGGTATTTGATATACTATTTCGTTTTATTGTAAATATACAGAGAGGAAAATTGCAGTAGCCAAGGCGAGCTGACTGAAGTTATCAAGTACGCTGCTGTTTGCAGATTTACTGGATACATCACACTCCCGAGTTGAATGCACAAAGTCTGAACTACTGTGGATGCACGTCAAAAATCAGCATACTTTGTCTTAAGAAATGCGCGCAGACCTACGTCACCAGTCTATTTGCCTAATCTTTCCACCGCGGTGGAAACACAGAAAGCAACAGGTCTGGGGGGAAAAAGTTCCTGGGAAAAAAAGTTCCTGGTACAAATGTTCCGGGTAATTTCAGTGGAAACGCGGCATGAAATGGTAAAATGCGAATGAAGTGAATCTCAGAGCAGCTGGAGATGATATTTGTGTATTCATATCATCATAGTGAGACAGCAGAAGCTGAAAACACCACAAGCGTCGTCCACTCTTTAATATGTTTGTACATTAGTTAACAAAACAGTGTGCCACACCATCCACCATTCAGTCATTAATTGCAGAAATCATGGCGCCTTATGTGTGACATTGAAAGCTTCTGCAGATTTATAGTATTCCTATAGCATTTCACCTGAAACGATCTCTGCATCAAGGACAAGGATTCAACCCTCTGCGTACACTTAGACTATAACTGACTGTGTTTATGTGAATACTTGCCAAAACGTGTGTTTTGATACAATTTTGTGTGAATTTGACTTTTTATGTGTAATAAGATTATTCTGTATTTGCGTGCTGTTTGAGAGGCTGATTTATGTTTGAGCTTTGGGTGGAATCCATATTTGTGCAAATTATAATTTTTTTTGCCTGAAATGCATTTTATTTAATGGACTCTTGCCATGATGACCATAAAAGACATTGCCTGACTGTGCTCAGCTGTGTTGGTGAACGAGTTGATTGCAGCATTTAAGCATTCGTTGTCATTTATTAAGCAAATTATCACCATTTTCATTATTAGGAAACAAGAACACTTGCAGAGATTGCTAAGGCTGAGTTGGACGGCACGATGCTGGGGAACAGACCCATCCGTATTCGTTTTGCCACACACGGGGCTGCGCTCACAGTCCGAAACCTCTCTCCAGTGGTGTCCAATGAGCTGCTGGAGCAGGCCTTCTCCCAGTTCGGCCCAGTTGAGCGGGCAGTTGTGGTGGTTGATGACCGAGGTCGACCCACAGGAAAGGGGATTGTGGAGTTTGCCAATAAGCCTGCTGCCCGGAAAGCCTTGGACCGCTGTGCAGATGGAGCCCTTCTGCTTACAATGTAATAACTTTTCATTTTCACAGTATGATCAATGTATATTAGCGATCGATCTTTCTGCATCTTCATTTATGACATGGCTCTGGAATACTTGATCCTGATCAGTCGTGACATTCCGAGGTGTGTTATTCCCCGATAACAACCGATAAAACTGATAAACTGCACCTGAGTAAAAGTCGCATCAGTCCAAAAATATGTCATGATGAGGAATAAAACATATATAAGTCGCACTGGACTATAAGCCGCATTTATTTAGAACCAAGAACCAAGAGAAAACATTACCGTCTCCAGCCACGAGAGGGCGCTGTATCTTAAGTGTAGACTAAAGGAGAACTGAACAACATAGAGCGCCCTCTCGTGGCTGGAGACAGTAATGTTTGCTCTTGTTATCACAGATTAACCCCCTTCAGAGTGATACAAGACCCCTGATCACACGGTCAGCAGTTATTCTGTCCAATAAGAGAATATTTGAATTTGACATGGTTGGTCTTTATGCCTCGTCTAATTTATTTATTTATTTTCCACATGGATCTGTTTTGTTTTTGTCCCTCAGGTCTCCTCGTCCAGTCATTATTGAGCCGACAGAACAGTTTGATGATGAAGATGGGCTGCCAGAAAAGCTGTTGCAAAAATCAGCACAGTATCATAAGTAATTCATAAGACATTTAGAATAATTTTATTTTTAATGTTTACAGTATAATTAAGGAGAAAAAAATAATGCCTCAGTGGAGTTTTTAAATTGACCATAAATTAATCACAACAATCTGCAATCCAGGGAAAGGGAGCAGCAGCCACGCTTTGCTCAGCCAGGAACCTTTGAGTTTGAGTACTCCTCGCGCTGGAAGGCTTTGGATGAGATGGAGAAACAGCAGAGGGAACAAGTGGAACGCAACATACAAGAGGCAAAGGAGAAACTGGAGGCCGAAATGGAGGCTGCCAAACATGAGCATCAACTCATGATGATGAGACAAGGTAGCTTTCTGAAAGAAAATGAAGTTGTTGTGCTTGAGAAAACAGCTATGGATTGTTTCTATTATATTGTTACTGTGATGGAAACTACAGACTGGAGTGGAGATTGACCGATACATCAATTTACCGATATTTTCTCCGATATTTAAGCATTTTACCATAATTGGATATCGGTTTTGTAATATCAGTTTCACCGATAAACGCCGCCATCTTGTGGGTGTTTTGAGAATTGCACGCAGGATCGCCATTGCAGTGTGTCTGAGGGGAGACGAGACAACAACAACAGCATGCGGTTACTTGATTTAATTGTATTTAGTAAACTTAATTTAATGTGACAGCCAGTTATAGACAAATTAGATGCATTACATAAATGTCTGATATATAGTTTATGTAGCTTGGCTCTTAGAAATAAAGACTAACTCAAGGAGTCATGTTACATAATCCATCAAGTCCTGTCCCAATAAAGACGTAACTTTTCCTGAATTAATATGCCGCCATGTCTATGCTTATCGTTAGGCTTGTGAAGTCAGAGTCATGCATATAATCCGTCAAGATCCTCTCCCAATTGAGACGTAACTTTACATGAGTTAAATCAGTGCTTCTCATTTTCAGTCCTCGCTCCCCCCATTCTCTGCATATTTTGCTCGTCTCTTTTTTTAACACACCTGATTCAGATAACCAGAAGAATATCCTGTGATGTCCACTTCCCAGATCACTTAGTTTGAATAGAACAAAAGTCTGAAGCATTAAGACAAACGTACAAAATGTACAGAGCAGGGTGGCGCGAGGACTGGATTTGAGAACTGCTGAGTTAAATAATACAGCCATGAATGAGTGCATGTTGGGAAAAGAATTTGAAAACATTAGACATTCTACTTTTTTTTTTTGCTTATTGTTAATATTAGTGTTGCTGCTGTTGATGCTTTTTATAAATTCAATGTTTTTTTTGTAATACAAAGATTATATTTAACATGAAATAATAATTTTCAACACTTAAAAAAAAGCATGTTTGAAAAAAGGAAAAAACGAAGTGAAGTATTTTCTTTCTACACTCATTTACTTTATAACAGTTAATACATAAAACATTTTCATTTCGGTTATTGGGCAAAAACATGCAAATAATTGGTATCGGTAAAAAAAATAAAAAATAAATAAATATATATATATATATATATATATATGTCGGTCGATCCCTAGACAGGAGACAGGGCTGGGCAATACAGTTAAAAAAAAATTATCAAGATAAAATGTTTCCTATCGTTCGATATCAATAATTATTGAAAATGTTTTATAAACTTTCTGAAGCAGAGCAGTAGAAAAAAGTTTACATTTAACCACTGTCTTTTTAATTCACCCAATTTATTAAGACAAACAACAATAATCTATTTTAGTCTTAACAGACAAAATAAAAAAATAAACTCAGACAAATATTTCCTTTATATGCAGATTAAGGAAGTTTTAATGAAACACTTGGCCTGTCTCTGTCCTGCAGAGATTAGCTCCAACCCTCAAAAAAAGAAAAAAAAACCTCTCTGTAGCTTTAGTAATCCTGAAGAGCTTGATTAGCTTGTTCGGGTGTGTTTGATTAGGGTTAGATCTGAACTCTGCAGGATAGCGGCACTCCAGGACCAACGTTGCCTATCCCTGATCTAAACTAATATTTATAAATCAAATATGATTTAGTAAATTGAATAAAGAAAATAAACAAAACAGCATTTTGTATTTATGCATATATTAATATAAACAGCCA
The DNA here is from genome assembly GCF_023724105.1 of Carassius gibelio. Classification (NCBI taxonomy): domain Eukaryota; kingdom Metazoa; phylum Chordata; class Actinopteri; order Cypriniformes; family Cyprinidae; genus Carassius; species Carassius gibelio. The sequence goes on along the minus strand of NC_068371.1, from coordinate 1,938,215 downwards.
AAGCGCCGATCACACAACTGCAAAAACATATGTGATGCAGTGAATAGGAATAAAACCCCAAATTCTCCAGACTCGTTTTCTAAAGTTTAACCTCTTTTAACTTTAGGCTTTCTGTTCGGGCTGTGAAATTAATCGCATTCGACTGTCATGCACATCTCGTCAGTAAAGCATGTCCTGTGATTAGTAGTGCAGGTGCTGGTCATATAATTAGAATATCATCAAAAAGTTGATTTATTTCACTAATTCCATTCAAAAAGTGAAACCTGTATATTATATTCATTCAAACGTTTATTTCTTTTAATTTTGATGATTATAACTGACAACTAAGGATTATCCCGTTCAGTATCCCAGAAAATTAAAATATTACTTAAGACCAATCCAAAGAAAGGATTTTTAGAAATCTTGGCCAACTAAAAAGTATGAACATGAAAAGTATGAGCATGTACAACACTCAATACTTAGTTGTGTCTCTTTTGTCTGAATGACTGCAGCAATGCGGCGTGGCATGGAGTGGATCAGTCTGTGGCACTGCTCAGGTGTTATGAGAGACCAGGTTTATCTGATAGTGGCCTTCAGCTCTTCTGCATTCTTGGGTCTGGCATATCACATCTTCCTCTTCACAATACCACACAGATCTTCTATGGGGTTAAGGTCAGGCGAGTTTGCTGGCCAAATAAGAACCGGGATACCATGGTCCTTAAACCAGGTACTGGAAGCTTTGGCACTTTGTGCAGGTGCAGAGTCCTGCTGGAGAATGAAATCTGCATCTCCATAAAGTTGGTCAGCAGCAGGAAGCATGAAGTGCTCTAAAACTTCTTGGTATACGATGTGTTGACCTTTGACCTCAGAAAACACAGTGGACCAACACCAGCAGAAGACATGGCACCCCAAACCATCACTGACTGTGGAAACTTTACACTGGACTCAAGCAACGTGGATTGTGTGCCTCTCCTCTCTTCCTCCAGACTCTGGGACCCTGACTTCCAAAGAAAATGCTAAATTTACTTTCATCAGAGAACATAACTGTGGAGCACTCAGCAGCAGTCCAGTCCTTTTTGACTTTAGCCCAGGCGAGATGCTTCTGACGCTGTCTGTTGTTCAAGAGTGGATTGACACAAAGAATGCGAAGCTGAAACCCATGTCGCATACGTCTGTGTGTAGTGGTTCATGAAGCACTGACTCCAGCTGCAGTTTCTACCACATCTTTTCCTTCCCTTCTCCTCTCTATTAATGTGCCTGGACACAGAGCTCTGTGAACAGACAGCCTCTTTTGCAATGACCTTTTGTGTCTTGACCTCCTTGTGCAAGGTGTCAATGGTCATCTTTTGGACAACTGTCAAGTCAGCAGTCTTCCCCATGATTGTGTAGCCTACAGAACTAGAATGAGATGAGAAGGCCTTTGCAGGTGTTTTGAGTTAATTAGCTGATTAGAGTGTGGCACCAGGTGTCTTCAATATTGAACCTTTTCACAATATTCAAATTTTCTGAGATAATGAATTTGTGATTTTCCTTAGTTGACAGTTAAAATTATCAAAATGAAAAGAAATAACCATTTGAAATATGTCAGTATGTGTGTAATCAATTAATATAATATACAACTTTAACTTTTTAAATAGAATTAATGAAATCAAAATTTTGATGATTTTCTAATTATATGACCAGCACCTATAAATCTCAATCACTTGCTCTAGCTAAGCGATATTGTGTTCGAAATCAGATGCGATTCATCGGCGATTATGAATGAGATATTGCCTAATTGTCAGTGAACTACGGCTCTGTGTAGCAAATGCAGCTGAAAGCAGGTGATCATGGGACCGGCTTTACTGTAGAGATGTGCATGACAGTCAGATGCGATTAATTGCACAGCCCTACTTTCTGTTCATCTCTTGTGTGAGATGCGAGTGCAATAGTCATAGTTATAGCTATCTCCTAGAACTCACACTTTGCATTCAGTTAACAGATCCACACGAATCATGCATGTTTACAAAGTCAAACGAAAGCTTTATGTGCTTTACAGATAAACTTGAAGTCTATTTATTCAAGATGTTCAATAACAGATTATTTTTGACTCAGTAATACAAGTTCATGAAGCGGTTCATGAACAGATGATTCTTTTGAGCCAATCTTTTAAAATAATAATTTATTTTGTTGAACGAAACAAGTGTGGAAACCAATGGTTCACAAACTGGATAGATCTGAGGTGCAGGGCTCGTAAAATCGCCTGCCCGACATCCCAGGGCTATTGTGTTTTCCACTAGGACTCCAAAATATATCCCCGCCCTGCCTGACGGGCTATCTTGAATAGTGATGTAAAATTCCTAATTTGATTCGCGTTGTTTTCCCGCTTGAAGGGGTGAAACGGATCGTAGTTGATCATTTGCACTTGTTTCTAAATCTTGCTGATTCAAGCGCTTTAAACCATTCACGCGTTCGGAGCTTGCGCGCACTTATTCAAAGCAGGCGCTGAGAGCAGCATTTCAGACAATGCGCGTACACAGAATTAATTAATCTTTCGTGCAGCGTAAATTCTGAATGAACACACACACAATTATCTCAAAAAAGTTGTCTCTCTCTCTCTCTCTCTCTCTCTCTCTGTAAATTAGACAACGTGATAGGGGGCGAGTTTTTAAGATACGCAATGGAGTTGACCAACAAGGAGCGAGGGCAAAACACTCACATGCAAACAAAACACACTCCTTGTCGGCCGCGCGATCGACTCACTCATTCATTTGTGTAGAAAAGAGATGTAATATTATGATTTCCATCCTTTAAAAAAAAATATTGGCCAGCGGCCCACCGGGAAAAGCCAGTCCGTCCCGTCGATCATCACCGCAACTCGTGCGCCACTGATAAGGCTCCTGGACACACACCTACAATTTAAATACGCTCTACACCGTTTTTGCATTCAAATGCAAAATTTTATTTTAAATTCGACTAATATTCCTGTTTTTGTTTCTCCGTATCCTCGCAGGCACTCATTTCAGCATATGTTTGTTTGTTGTGTTTTCTTGACTGTCTGCTTGTCACTCATAATACATGCCTTTAAATGGAAAAAAAGCATCAGACTATCGTGCAATATATCTAAAAAATTTTCTCTCGTTATCGATGATGGTGAACCATTGATAAATATCGATAACATTTTATCGCCAGGCCCACAGGAGTGTCATATATCACAGGGCTGCAGATAATTTTCCTGCTTCAGGTAACAGTACTGATGTTCTTCACCTTGTCACAGTAAACATTTGTGGATTTATACCAACAGATCTCATGAGACGTCAAGAGGAGCTGCGGCGCTTAGAGGAGCTCAGGAATCAGGAGCTGCAGAAACGCAAGCAGATTGAGATGAGGTGTGCTTTTGTCTGAAAGAGAAAACATGTATTTGTGTAGGCTATGCTAAACATTTTATATAGAATGTTTTAAATTCCAAATGTTTTTAATGAAACACTCATGCACTGTCAGGTTTTCTGTGGGTGTGCAGAATATGCAGATCATCTGCTGCCTGAGTGAAAGTAGAGCAGCTAGTCAGAGCTGGTGTGATTGAGTAATCAAGTCCACGTTTAGTCAAGTCAAGTCACCTTTATTTATATAGCGCTTTAAACAAAATACATTTCGTCAAAGCAACTGAACAACATTAATTAGGAAAACAGTGTGTCAATAATGCAGAATGATAGTTAAAGGCAGTTCATCATTGAATTCAGTGATGTCATCTCTGTTCATTTAAATAGTGTCTGTGCATTTATTTGCAATCAAGTCAACGATATCGCTGTAGATGAAGTGACCCCATCTAAGCAAGCCAGAGGCGACAGCGGCAAGGAACCGAAACTCCATCGGTGACAGAATGTAGAAAAAAACCTTGGGAGAAACCAGGCTCAGTAGAAACCAGTAGTTTATTTCCAAGCTGCAGCAAAGTCAGATTGTGCAGAAGAATCATCTGTTTCCTGTGGTCTTGTCCTGGTGGTCCTCTGAGACAAGGTCTTTACAGGGGATCTGTATCTGGGCTCTAGTTTTCCTGGTCTCCGCTGTCTTTTAGGGCAGTAGAGGTCCTTTCTAGGTGCTGATCCACCATCTCCAGCTGATCCAGCAATGCAGTTTTACAAATGCTAGAAACGTGGATTTCTAAGGAAAGATTGCGATCAAATAGCACACCTAGGTTCCTAACTGATGATGAAGAATTGAAAGAGCAACCATCAAGTCTCAGACAGTGTTCTAGTTTATTACAAGCAGAGTTTTTAGGTCCTATAATTAACACATCTGTTTTTTCAGAATTTAGCAGTAAGAAATTACTCATCATCCAGTTTTTTATATCGACTATGCCTTCCATTAGTTTTTCAAATTGGTGTGTTTCACCTGGCTGCGAATAAATATAGAGATGAGTATCATCAGCATAACAGTGAAAGCTAACACCATGTTTCCTGATGATATCTCCCAAGGGTAACGTATAAAGCGTGAAGAGTAGCGGCCCTAGTACTGAGCCTTGAGGTACTCCATTCTGCACTTGTGATCAATATGATACATCTTCATTCACTGCCAAGAACTGATGGCGGTCATATAAGTACGATTTAAACCATGCTAATGCACTTCCATTGATGCCAACAAAGTGTTCAAGTCTATGCAAAAGAATGTTGTGGTCAATTGTGTCAAACGCAGCACTAAGATCCAATAAAACTAATAGAGAGATACACCCACGATCAGATGATAAGAGCAGATCATTTGTAACTCTAAGGAGAGCAGTCTCAGTACTATGATACGGTCTAAATCCTGACTGGAAATCCTCACATATACCATTTTTCTCTAAGAAGGAATATAATTGTGAGGATACCACCTTTTCTAGTGTCTTGGACAGATAAGGGAGATTCGAGATTGGTCTATAATTAACTAGTTCTTTGGGGTCAAGTTGTGGTTTTTTGATGAGAGGCTTAATAACAGCCAGTTTGAAGGTTTTGGGGACATATCCTAATGACAATGAGGAATTAATAATAGTAAGAAGAGGATCTATGGCTTCTGGAAGCACCTCTTTTAGGAGCTGAGATGGTATAGGGTCTAACATACATGTTGTTGGTTTAGATGATTTAACAAGTTTATACAATTCTTCCTCTCCTATAGTAGAGAATGGTGAAACTGTTCCTCAGGGGATCTATAGTGCACTGTCTGATGTGATACTGTAGCTGACGTCTGAATGGTTGTAATTCTATTTCTAATAGTATCGATTTTAGAAGTAAAGTAGTTCATAAAGTCATTACTGCTGTGGTGTTGGGAAATACCAACACTTGTTGAGGCTTTATTTTTCGTTAATTTAACCACTGTATTGAATAAATACCTGGGGTTATGTTAGTTTTCTTCTAAAAGAGAAAAAAAGTAATCGGATCTAGCAGTTTTTAATGCTGTTCTGTAGGGTAGATTACTTTCCCGCCAAGCAATACAAAATACCTCTAGTTTTGTTTTCCTCCAGCTGCGCTCCATTTTTCGGGCTGCTCTCTTTAGGGTGCGAGTATGCTCATTATACCATTTATCAGAATCTACTGCATTTTATGAATTTACACTACAACCTCATAGGGCTGGATGATTAATCGAAAAATAATCAAAAGCGAAATTCATAACCTCTAACCAACATTAATTTTCCCATGTCGGTTATTTCGTTTTTTTTTATCCTGTTAAAACTTCCCCATTAAAATCATCTTAGTGATTGTGTAGCCACGTGACTCTGTCCCGTCCAGTCAGTGGCATAAAATCAAAACTCGGAGGTGAACGCCGGTTCAACACATAGTGATGGTGCGTGAGCGGTGAGCCTTGCGTCTTCACTAAACTTTGTCAGTTGTATTTGTTTTATGGTTTGGACATTCAAGCGATTAGATGATCGGATGTGTATTATTATATTGATCTACCATGTTCGCGCAGCTGCATTGTGGCACGAACACTCATATAAACAGTAGATGTGAAGATCAAAGCTGATCTTCTACGTGAGAACCACTATGGATGATAAGTTCAGTCTGCCGCCTTGTTATTATTTTGTCTTTAATTAATTTGTAACGCCAAGAAAGAGTTAATCTCTCATGTTTGAGAAGAGCGCGATGCCGTGTAGCAGCCATTAAATGTGTGGGACACCAACTCCATTTCTATTTAATTTCATGGATTTAATGAGCTATCCAAGTCAAAGCGGACCACTTGCACGACTACAGGCTCTAATCCTCGCGCGCGGGCGCGTGTGTGTGTGTGTGTGAAATGTGGTGATGAAGTGAAATAGGTGGGCAGTTTGATAGCCGAATTTTAATAAGCAGCCTATTAAAAATAATAGTTATTATTATTATTATTATTATTATTATTATTATTATTATTATTATCTAATACATTAATAGGAGAATGAGCCTAATATTGTCTTTACTATCGACAGAGAAATCTGCTTATGTTGATATCTCTGACTATCGTCGATACACGATACAATCGTCTATCGGCACAACCCTAATTGACACCCTTCACAAGGAGGATAAGCCAAAAACATTCATTGACAAAGAAGCTGGCTGTTCACATAGTGCTGTAGCCAAGCATGTTAACAAAGAGTTGAGTGGAAGGAAAAAGTGTGGAAAAAAAAAAAGATTCACAACCAACCGAGAGAACCGCAGCCTTATGACGATTCTCAAGCAAAATCGATTCAAGAATTTGAATGAACTCCACAAGGAATGGACTTAGGCTGGGGTCAATGCATCAAGAGCCACCAAACACAGACGTGTCAATGAATTTGGCTACAGTTGTCGTATTCCTCTTGTTAAGCCATTCCTGAACCACAGACGTCAGAGGCATCTTACCTGGGCTAAAGAGAAGAAGAACTGGACTGTTGCCAAGTGGTCCAAAGTCCTCTTTTCAGATGAGAGCAAGTTTTGTATTTCATTTGGAAACCAAGGTCCTAGAGTCTGGAGGAAGGGTGTAGAAGCTCATAGCTCAAGTTGCTTGAAGTCCAGTGTTAAGTTTCCACAGTCTGTGATGATTTGGGGTGCAATGTCATCTGCTGGTGTTGGTCCATTGTGTTTTTTGAAAACCAAACTCACTGCACCCGTTTACCAATAAATTATGGAGCACTTCATGCCTCCTTCTGCTGACCAGCTTTTTGAAGAAGCTGATTTCATTTTCCAGCAGGATTTGGCACCTGCCCACACTGCCAAAAGCACCAAAAGTTGACTGGCCAGCAAACTCACCAGACCTGAACCCCAGAGAGAATCAATGGGCTATGGGTCAAGAGGAAGATGAGAAACAAGAGACCAAACAATGCAGATGAGCTGAAGGCCACTGTCAAAGAAACCTGGGCCTTCATTCCACCTCAGCAGAGCCACAAACTGAACACCAGAATCAGAATCAGAATCAGAATGAGCTTTATTGCCAGGTATGTTTACACATACGAGGAATTTGTTTTCGTGACAGAAGCTCCGCAGTACAACAGAATGACAGCGACAGAACATAAAACACATAATAAAAGAATAAAAAATACAAATATGTAGACAGTGAATGACAATATACAAATGACAATTGTAGGCAGGTATATTACAAAGTGAAGTTATGTATGTACATATATATTGTGTGCAAGATTTAAGTGTATACTAAGTATGTGTGTTAGATAAATAAAGTGTGTGTGTATATAAATATAAAGTGTAGTGTGTTCGCCATTATTGTCAGCTGTTCATAAGATGGATTGCCTGAGGGAAGAAACTGGTCCTGTGTCTGGTTGTTCTGGTGCTCAGTGCTCTGTAGCGTCGACCAGATGGCAACAGTTCAAAGAGGGAGTGTGCTGGATGTGAGGGGTCCAGAGTGATTTTGACAGCCCTTTTTCTCACTCTGGATAAGTACAGTTCTTGAATAGATGGGAGAGTTGAACCGATGATTCGCTCAGCAGTCCGGACTACCCTCTGTAGTCTTCTGAGGTCAGATTTAGAAGCTGAGCTGAACCAGACAGTTACTGAAGTGCAGAGGATGGATTCGATGATGGTGGAGTAGAACTGTTTCAGCAGCTCCTGTGGTAGGTTTAACTTCCTCAGCTGGCGGAGAAAGTACAACCTCTGCTGGGCCTTTTTTACGATGGAGTCAATGTGAATGTCCCACTTCAGGTCCTGAGAGATGGTGGTTCCCAGGAACCTGAATGACTCCACTGCAGTCACAGGGCTGTTCATGATGGTGAGTGGGGGGAGTGCAGGGGGGTTTCTCCTGAAGTCCACGATCATCTCCACTGTTTTGAGGGTGTTAAGCTCCAGGTTGTTGAGACTGCACCAGACAGCCAGCTCTTTTACCTCCTGTCTGTAAGCAGACTCGTCACCGTCCTGAATGAGGCCGATGAGTGTGGTGTCGTCTGCAAACTTCAGGAGCTTGACAGAGGGGTCCTTAGATGTGCAATCGTTGGTGTACAGGGAGAAGAGCAGTGGTGAGAGTACACAGCCCTGGGGAGCTCCGGTGCTGATTGTACGGGTGCTGGATGTGTATTTTCCCAGCCTCACTAGCTGCTGCCTGTCTGTCAGGAAACTGTTGATCCACTGACAGACGGAGGTGGGCACGGAGAGCTGATTTAGTTTGGGCAGGAGGATGTTTGGGATGATCATGTTGAAGGCCGAGCTGAAGTCCACAAACAGGATCCTCACATAAGTCCCCGGTCTGTCTAGGTGTTGCAGAACATAATGCAGTCCAATGTTTACTGCATCGTCCACAGACCTGTTTGCTCTGTAGGCAAACTGAAGAGGATCCAGCAAGGGCCCAGTGATGTCCTTCAGGTGGGCCAGCACCAGTTTTTCAAATGACTTCATGACTACAGACGTTAGAGCCACAGGCCTGTAGTCATTTAGTCCTGTAATTTTGGGTTTCTTAGGGATGGGGATGATGGTGGAACGTTTGAGGCATGAAGGGACTTCGCACAGCTCCAGCGATCTGTTGAAGATCTGTGTGAAGATGGGGGCCAGCTGGTCAGCACAGGATTTCAGACAGGCTGGTGTAACACAATCTGGGCCTGGTGCTTTTTTCCTTTTCTGCTTCCGGAAGACCTGGCGCACCGCATCCTCGCTGATCTGAATTGCAGGTGGGGGGGAGAGGGGGGATGCAGGAGGTGAGAATGGTGAGAGTGCTTGATTGGAGAGGTGTTCAGGATGGGTTGCAGGAGCTGTTAATGGTGTGAACGGTTGTTTGGAGAGGCATTCAGGGCTGGTTGCAGGAGTTGTGAAGGGTGTGAATGTTTTTGTGGGGAGGCGTTCAGGGCAGGTGATGGGTGTTCTTTCAAACCTGCAGTAAAACTCGTTCAGATCGTCTGCCAGTCGTTGATTCTCTACGGTGCTGGGGGGTGGTGTCTTGTAATTGGTGATCTTCTTTAGACTTTTCCACACTGATGCGGAGTCGTTGGAAGTGAACTGAGTCCTTATTTTTTCAGAATAATTTCTCTTTGCCACTTTGATCTCCTTTTCCAATGTGTATTTAGCCTGTTTATACAAGACATTGTCCCCCTTCACGTAAGCATCTTCTTTGGCCTGACGGAGCTGTCTGAGTTTTGCAGTGAACCACGGTTTGTCATTATTGTAAATTAGTTGAGTCTTTGTAGGAATACACATATCCTCACAGAAACTGATATATGATGTTACGGTCTCTGTGAGTTCATCCAGATCGGTGGCAGCAGCTTCAAAAACACTCCAATCAGTGAGGTCAAAACAAGATTGTAAATCCTGCTCTGCTTCATTAGTCCATCTTTTTACAGTCCTTGATACAGGTTTAGCTGATTTTAGTTTCTGCCTGTAGGACGGTATAAGATGAACCAGAAGGTGATCAGAACGTCCCAAAGCTGCTCGTGGAACAGAGTGAAATGCATCCTTTATTGTGGTGTAATAATACAACGCCGAATTGAGGCAGTAATTAAAGTAAAAGGAGCTCCTACCAAGTATTGAGTACATGTACAGTAAATGAACATACTTTCCAGAAGGCCAACAATTCACTAAAAATGTTTTTTTATTGGTCTTATGAAGTATTTCTAATTTGTTGAGATGGTGAATTGGTGGATTTTTGTTAAATGTGAGCCAAAATCATCACAATTAAAATAACCAAAGACTTTAACTACTTCAGTCTTTGTGCATTTAATTAATTTATTATTATTATTAACTTTTCGACGACATTCTAATTTGCACCTGTATAACCATGACTGGATCCTCAGCATGTGCAGTTTAACTAAATTTGAGTTTTTGAATATTTGCTTAGGCATGAGGAAGAGAGACGTAGACGTGAGGAGGATATGATGCGTCATAGAGAGCAGCTTGACACGAGACGCCAACCAGATGGATTCAAGCCCAGTTTCATGGAGAGTGTGAGTACAGGGAACATGCTTCACATTCTCTTTAAGATGATCTTTTAAAGATTTCTTTTAGCAGGGTTCCAGACTATGACTGTGGGTTTATGAAGTGAGATCACATTTTCCATGATCTTTTTTCACATATAAGCGATCATTGTACTTTGTAAAAATCTTTTTTTTTTTTTTTAAACATACTGTAATAATATTTAGAACTATTCAGAAAATGTTTTTTATTGCAAAAACACCTTATTTCAAAACCAAGCTGCTGACTGTTTTCTATTTTTGGATATTTATGACATAATATATAAAAACAAGACCGATCAAGGACAGCGTTTTCATTATTGTCTCTTTGGCCACGTATTTCTGATATCTCAGGTACAGCCAGCTGTTCTTTGTTGCAGAACCATTTATTGTTGTATACTTCACGTTAGTAGCATTAAAATTATCTGTTATTTAAGTTTGTTAAACTATTGCTATGTTTATAATCAGTGCAGGTTTCTCTGACTGCACTCACCATTTAATTCAGGTTTGATGTGATAAGGCCTTGATATACTGCCTTGAAGCAAATTTGTAGAATGAATGGGTGTGATAGAAATATGATAATATTTTGTCATTATAATTTAAATCTGACAAATTATTAAATTGTGTATAAATCAACATCTCAGGAAATTTTTTTGGGGTTTCAAATTAAAATATGAGTTTGTTATGAAACAGGACATTGATTTCATGTCTTCATGTGAGAACACCGGGACTAAAATCATGTTTATTACGCATGTTGGAAGACACAACAAATGAATTGAGAAAGAAACTATATATTTTTTATTATTATTGTGTGATGATTAGTATGTATAAGTGAAAGTGACATACAGCCAAGCATGGTGACCCATACTCTGAATTCATTATCTGCTTTTAACCCATCCAAAGTGCCCACACACACCGTGAACACACACACACACACACACACACTGTGAACACACACAGACACCGTGAACACACACACACACACACCGTGAACACACACACACACACACCGTGAACACACACACACACACACCGTGAACACACACACACACACACACACACACCGTGAACACACACACACACACACACACCGTGAACACACACACACAGACACCGTGAACACACACACACACCGTGAACACACACACACACACCGTGAACGAACACACACACACACACACACCGTGAACACACACACACACACACCGTGAACACACACACCGTGAACACACACACACACTGTGAACACACACACACACACACACACCGTGAACACACACACACACACACCGTGAACACACACACACACCGTGAACACACACACACACCGTGAACACACACACACACACACACCGTGAACACACACACACACACCGTGAACACACACACACACACACACACTGTGAACACACACACAGACACTGTGAACACACACACACACACTGTGAACACACACACACACACACACCGTGAACACACACACACACACACTGTGAACACACACACAGACACTGTGAACACACACACACACACACCGTGAACACACACACACACACACACCGTGAACACACACACACACACACCGTGAACGAACACACACACACACACCGTGAACGAACACACACACACACACACACCGTGAACACACACACAGACACTGTGAACACACACACACCGTGAACACACACACACACACACCGTGAACACACACACACACACACACACCGTGAACACACACACACACAGACACCGTGAACACACACACACACACACACCGTGAACACACACACACACCGTGAACACACACACACACACACACACACACACACACACACACACACACACACACACTGTGAACACAAACACAGACACTGTGAACACACACACAGACACACACCGTGAACACACACACACACACACACCGTGAACACACACACAGACACTGTGAACACACACACACACACACACCGTGAACACACACACACACACACACCGTGAACACACACACACACACCGTGAACGAACACACACACACACACCGTGAACGAACACACACACCGTGAACACACACACAGACACTGTGAACACACAGACACTGTGAACACACACACACACACACCGTGAACACACACACACACACCGTGAACACACACACACACAGACACCGTGAACACACACACACACACACACCGTGAACACACACACACACACACACACACACTGTGAACACAAACACAGACACTGTGAACACACACACAGACACACACCGTGAACACACACACACCGTGAACACACACACAGAGCAGTGGGCATCATTTATGCTGCGGCGCCCGGGGAGCAGTTGGGGGTTCGATGCCTTGCTCAAGGGCTCCTCAGTCGTGGTATTGAGGTGGAGAGAGCACTGTATACTAACCCCCACCTACAATTCCTGCCGGCCATATATAGGGGAAGTCTATATATACATACATACATACATACATATATAGACTATTGTTATGGGGTTATAGAAGGATTACACCCTGCAAATGAACTTTTAGATGTTCTCTGCATTTGTTCATACAATGAGTAAAATGGTTCAAACGCTTGGTTGAGTGCATCAGACAAGACCACGATGAAGAAGTGCTGCTGAAGGAAGTTATTACATGCACCTGAATAATTATGCATGTAAATATGCATGTTACAATTATGAAAACATTTTTATAATCAATTGCTAACCGTAAATACTGGATAATGAAGTAATCTGCAGAATTAACACATTTTAATTATGAGACTACAGTGTTTGCCATACATTGTGTTTGGGTCTTTTTTTTAACTGTATTTCTGAAGGAAACCGACCCTCTTCAGAAAATGTAATGTAATTTTCATTTCATCTCGCATGTAATGTCTGATAAACGCTTCTTTGTGTACAGCCGTTACCATGGAAACTTTGATCTCTTGGTAGAGAATGAATTGGTATATATAATATTTATTTATATACACACACACACACACACACACACACATATATATTCCGCTACAAATAGAGTGCAAGTCTGTGGGAAACACTGGACTATGGTATAAACAAATTCAACTGTATAACAGTTTCCTAATTATGTATACTTATAATTACATAGTGTTTTGCATGAATAGTCCGTGCTGAGTCCACAATGACTTCTAGCTGTTGTTTAATACTGCTATCTTGCTCTAAATCCTTGCTTATTTGTACATGATAGCCTTGTACTTTGTGTACTTGTGTACTCAATTGGGCATATTTCTATTTCTGTGTGGACTGAGACTTCTAACAATTAAAATGCCTCCTTCACTTTCAGAGAGAACAGGATATGAGAATGAATGAAATGGGAAGCCGTGGAGGCATTAATATGGGAGGTATGATCATACTGAATATGTCTTTTATTTGATGTCATTTGGGGCAGTGCATCACTTTCATGTGCATTTAAAAGTGTAGCTTTGCATCTTTTTAGTCAATCTGAAAAAAATTCTTATTCTCTTTAAACTTAATTGAAATAATTGTATTTCAAAATAATGATAATTAATAAATATATATTAATTATCATGATAATTAAAATACATGTTTAGTAAAGGTCATTGAGGTTAGGATGCAATCATGTAATATTTTGATGCATGGGTACAAACATCACACTTGCTGCCTGTTTAACATAGATTTCCAAGTTTGCCAAGTTTCATCAATTTTCTATTCTATTTTATTTTTAATAATTTTATTCATTCTTTTTTTTATGGTGTGTAAATTGTAGTAAAGTACAATATTTTGCTTTTTTGATGATTTGGATGAAAACGACACACATTTACACATTGCATCATATTGCAATGCACTGTAGTTTCTTTAACCCTTTCAGTGAATTAGCCCTCTCAGTGTATGTTGGATGTACTTTGTCTTACATAGATTCATTTAACCCTGTAGCTGCGGTTAGTGGAAACCCTTCACAAATGGGCTTAGCAGGGCGAGTCGGAGCCATGGGGCCTGATGGATCATCAAATATGGGGACTCCCCTAATTCCAGATAATGGAGTGATGGTAATGTATTGATGTTTGGAATCTTCTTATTGTACAGTTTGTTGTTCAGCCATTTCTTTTCTTATCGGACTTAAGATCTTCAACGAGATGATAAAAATTACAAAAATTGTTTTTTTTAAAGTGGAGCAGTCAGTCAATTTTACATTATCTAGTAAATTGATTTCCACTTTAAAAAAATATATAACAAACACATATAATGTAACAGTTTTTTTTAAAGGGTGTTTTGTTATAGCTTTTGGAGCACGGGTGCCACCATCCTGCAGTACCATTGCATGTAATGTCATGCGGTTGGTTTGCGCCGCTGGCCTGTAGAGTAATAGAAGCCTATCTTTACTTTTTGAATGCTTTTGAAACTTTACAATTTTAACTGTTACTTGGATGTTAATTCAACATATACATTATCTATATAATTATCACCTTTTGATCATTGTATCCCAAACATTGTTTTCATAATGCGAGGTGCGAGGTTATTAAAACAAACAATGCTTCATACAGTAGTGTTCATGCAGCATGTTATGTCAGACCTTTCAGACATATTTGCATTACACTGGCTTGGTTCCCAGTAGTGGTATGTAAAATATTTTATGTTCTCCTTTGAATTTACCTGCTGTTATGAGAATGCAGTTTAACTAATCACCTAAATGATCTGGCTAGTGCTGCTTTATCATTCTAATGTGTTTTAAGCCTTGTCAAACATTAAAGCCTTTTAAGCCATTCAAATGCGCCTCAGCACAAAAGAGATTTCAATGCAGTACTCACGCACTGTGACAGAATGTTTCTCTACACAAACACACACACACACATGCAAAAAGCGCTCTGCTCGGACTCTACTTGAGTACCAAATTGAGTCGTCTTTCTAGTCTGCTTGAGCAAATGCTCTGTATATTATGTTAATGGCGGTTTTGATGAGTATCCACGTAAAACATATTTTGTTTCTGACCCGCTCTTCACCCCGAACTAGATCAGGTTCATGACTTCTTCTGCCCGTAGCGGCAGTAATGCTCGGTCTCCTCGACTAAACATTTGCACTTATTATGGGCCCAACAGTCTTTTCAAGTTTGTCTTCCTCCATTTAATCAAGCGTGTTTTCAAAAAGTGAAGAAATGCTTATGTTACTTAACTGGCCAGTGGAACAAACCAACCCTGTGACGTCACACGCCGTGTTACTGCAAGATAGCGGCACACGTGCTCCAACAGCTCCAACAAAACATGCTTTTTTCTTTAAAATGGTAACATTGATCGAGTTTATATATTTTTTTAATTAAAATGGATATCACTTTACAAAATGTAAACTTGACTGATTGCTTCACTTCCACTTTAAGGTAATTTAGAAAAATCTTTAAACAAGTTTTTGTTTTTTAAAGTGAAGAACAAGTGGCCCACGGTGACTTTAACACATTTGATCCATTTAGCCTTCTCTAATCAACACTATAAAATCCATAGATAAACACTTCAAGCATAATACAATTTAAGTTTAAACATTTAGCTTAGATAATTGTGTGCTGTTAGGTGCATATCCAAGTGTTTGTGCTGAGTGTGGAAGCTAAAGCGCTCTTTTAATTCAGACTGTAAAGTCTAATTTTATTTGTGTACACTCACATTATCAACAAAATATTGTGCTTTCAGTAAAATAAAGCAAACAGGAATGTGCTTTCTGCTGTCTCTGTGTCCGTTAACTGTGGAGCGCATCACAAAAATTAACTGAAACTCAACATATATGTTACTTGCCTCATAGACATAAAAAAAAAAAAAAAAATCTATAGAAAGTCATTAACACTTCTGCTGATGCTTTGCAGCAAGCTTTATGCTTGTGCTTGAGGCTGGAATAGGCTAGCTAGACAATTTATTAAAAGGCTCCTAACGGTTTAGTATATATTTAAGTAATTAAATTCATATAAATGTGCGATCAGTTGAATAATGGCTTACTTGAACTAGAAAAATCTATAGTCGAGACAGCTGTAGTTTTAATTTCAGTCCTCCTTTCTTCTAGAACTCTTCCATCTGCACTGAAGGCACGCTGGCTGCTGCTGCTGGCGGGGACACTAAACACAGAGCATCATTTCCAGCACCTTAAAATATAAAAAGAAGCTTAAATAAGCCCCGATCCCTGGCCAGTGTGAGCTATGATATGAAAATTGGCCCAAAGCCTGGCCCTACAGGTGTAAAAGACAACGCGGTTACTGTATATAGGAAAAGTACAATGATAAAATGTATTCAATGTAATATTATTTTATAACAAAAGTATTACATAAACTGCAGTAAAACTGTTGAGCAGCTGCAGGGGAAGCTTTTGTTCATAGCGGCACTGTACTCTTAGGTTCTGAAAGCTGTCCTCGCGCACAAAGAAACACTGAGGTTATAATGTTTAGGAGCACTGGGCAGAGATTATTTAAATGAGTGACATTGTTACCTCACAATATCCAGAAGCAGCATTCTGTATTCTGAACCAGCTGTTCGAGGTAGTTCTTGAAAAGGGTTTTCTGTTAAAGAGATCTTCTGCCTATGGAGTGGAGTTTGAGCTTAGGGTTAGGTCCATTTAAACTCACTTTCACTAATAAAGCTTAATGACTATAATAGGAACATGTTAAAGGGTTAGTTCAGCCAAAAATTAAAATGATGTCATTAATGACTCGCCCTCATGTTGTTCCAAACCCGTGAGACCTCCGTTCATCTTCGGAACACAGTTTAAGATATTTTAGATTTAGTCCGAGAGCTTTCTGATCCTCCATTGAAAATGTATGTACAGTATTCTGTCCATGTCCAGAAAGGTAATAAAAACATCTTCAAAGTAGTCCATGTGATATCACAGGGTTCGTTAGAATTTTTTGAAGCAGTGAAAATACATTTTGGTCCAAAAATTATGACTTTATTCAGCATTGTCTTCTCTTCTGTGTCAGTTGTAAGCGCGACTGCTGTGACAGTTGACGTACGACGCTAATGACATTTGTTATGTTACATAATGTTATCTTTGTTATTGGGCACACCAGAAAACATGTCAGCAGCATTGTGAACGCACTCACTCAATGCTACTAGTGTGCTTAAAGATACTAGGAGCCTGTTAAATTATCCTACCAATGTGCTTAATCAGATTGCCATAGCAGCTAGTCTTTTATTTAGTATAGTAGTAGGTCTTATTGTATTTAACAGACACTTTTATCCAAAGCAACTTACAGTGCATTCAGGGTTAGGGTTAGGTTAATAATGTGTTCCATGGGAATTGAACCCACAACTTTTTGCGCTGCTAATGCAGTGCTCTACCACTGAGCCACAGGAACATTGTCAGCTATCTTATTGTTATCAGTGCTATACCAACATTTAAAAAAGACGGACATTGTGCACTTGGGAGAGGGTGCACAGGGATACATTTATATACTCTGCTCATATACTGGTACTCATATTAATAAAAAATGGTCCAATATTTAATGTAATGTGAGGTGCACAACACAACCTAAATGTTACAGCTTTAAGAACACCCAGAGCAACAGAATACAAAACAGAAAAATTTTGAAGTAAGTTTAAGTTAGGTGGTATTTTGAAGCCCTAATTAGTAAACTGTGCAGTTGTCGAGCAATTCCACAGTTGGCCAGTGAGGCAAAGAATTACTATACAGCAGGAGTTGTTAGGACACCCACTTAAGACATCTTTACAATAAAATTTAAGATGTACAATTTAACATAAACCTTTTTTTTATTGCTTTGAGTGTACTTTGTGCATATTTTCTTACTCTTGTTGTCATTAAGATTTTGCATGCTTTCTGTACTAACTAAATAATTCCTTCTTTTTTGTTTTTTCCTCTTTTGGGTGTTCCTGGACTCTACTGCTTATCTTTCACATCCACTGAACTTCGTGGGAAAATAAATGACTTTTTTTGGGCTGTTTCTGCAACAACTAAAATATTATATGATCAATTTAAAATTCAGCATAATGATCGTTTTTCTGAGGGATCGCCTCTTCAGATGGGTTCCTCTGTGGCTGGGCGGTCTGGTGTTGACTCTCCTCAGCAGCAGCACTCACCCATGGTGGCTGGCCCAGGTCCTGTTCCTGGTGTGGTTGGCCAGAGTGGCTTTGCCAGGGGAAGTCCAGTAGGGGGAAACTTTGATGGGCCTAATAACAAACGGCGTAGATACTAATATTTCTTTTCACCGAAAATTGTGTTTCCAAGTGTTCAGATTGAAGCATATTGACTAATGATTACTGATATATTCTCTTTCTCGTTGTTTTTTTCTTAAGCAGCATTTATGTCTAACATGGACAGAAATTGCATGAGTCTGGCCCTGTGTTAATGTGAAACACTGTCATAAATTATTAAATGTCATTGAATCAGCTTGTGTGTAACAAAATATCCTAAGCCATTTGTAGATTACTTACAAGTACGGTAGTGGATTCCTTTTTTAGTTTTTTTTTTTTTTTTTTTTTTAAGATCTTCATTTGTTTTCTGCTTTCTGTAGAATGTCAGTAATTGAATAAAAATGTTTTAAGATAACTGCATTAGTGTTTGAGTCAAAGATTTGAAATAAATTTCCCAGTTGTCACTATTGAGTAACTTTACTTCACTTGATCAAGTCATGAGTCTGATGGCAGCAGTGTCTTCCACTAATTGTGCTGGGCAGTGTGGCACTGGGAAGAAGAAGTTGGATTCTGCTTAAATGGCCTTAAACAAAGAACTGGGTAATGCTGATATTCTGCAGCACAGAGAAGTTCTTTGTAGTGTGGAACATGCAGATGATGGTGAATGTTCTGAAGTTGGTGCAGAGATCCCTGACAATATGAAACATGCAGATGTTCCTGGAAGAGAAGGTTTGTTTGTGGGGGGCAAATGCTTGTCGTTGTTGCTGCATTGTTATTGTTTCTAAACTCCCAGAACTATCACCTTTCCTGAGCAGGAGAGATTAGAAATTTTACAAACATGGTCTTTGAACGCTTCTTTCCCGAGTGTTGATGTGTTCTTGGAGACTCATCCAGACCTCACAGGTATAATCTCATGAATTAGATGAAAAGCGTTTTTTTATGTGGACATAAGCGCATTTTAAATCATTTTTTTTAAATCCTCATTTTAATATTTTTCTTTGTTTTTGTGATTGTTTTATGATTATTTTGATGCATCTTTATGTAAATCACTTTGAATTATCATTGTGAATGAAATGTGCTAAATAAATAAACTGGCCTTGCCATAAAAATAAAAAATAACTTTATTTTTTACATTGTGTTGGTGGGAAGGCAATCCTTGATAATTCTTTTAAATAATTTTTACTTTAAATTTTACTTAGAAAATGTTTTATACATTTTCATATTCATTTTATAAATGCAGCCATTCTATGGCACATTTGTTTTTGAGTGTCATGTTTCACTTAATACTTTGTAATATGAATGCTTTTATATGTTGTTGATTTTGTAAATCGCTCATTCTAAATTAAATAAATTACAGTGTGTTGTACCTTGATCGGTTTAAGAAATATCGTTGTATTGTGCTGCAGTGCACGTTTTATCAGCTGCAGTTCTAACACTGCAGAATTAATAGACTGACTGCGACATACATGCAGAATTGCTGCTCCCTACATGCAGAGTATGCAGTTTACATAGGGCACCAACTCCCAGGGGGGCACCATCCTAGTTGCTTACATATAAAATGAAAGGTTTTTTGCTTTATTTTACTTTAACATAAATGTTTACTTAAATAAGCATGTAAACATGAACATATATAAACATAATTATAAAAAATGCATTTTACAGGGAAGGCAGTAGACAGGCAAAACACACGTGATGCGCCATTCCTGCATCCGCGCCCGTACTCGCTCACACTTTATGTTTGCATCTGTCTGCAAATAATCATAACAGATGGTCAACTATGCCGGGTAAAAGACAACAGTAGTAGTACAGAGCTGTGGTAAAGAAAAAAAAAACCAAGAATGGGCCCGTGCATCACTTTAACCCTTGTGCGTTGTTGGGGACGTTTTCGTCCACTAGGGGGTAAAGTTGAGTCTTATTTTGGCCACAACTTTCTCTGTGTTTGAGCTAATGGAATGATTTTTGGTGACAAATCTAATTTTGACCCATATTTTGGGACAATGCTTTGAATTTTTTCAAAAACTCAACGGTACACTCTGGGCAAATTCACTACCCTTTCGAGTGGTTCGTGGATGAAAACATCCACTAAATTAAACTGCTGTAAAAATGTAGCAGATAAATATTTTTTTCACATTTTTTTGCATAAATCTATTAATCAACCTCGGTCCTGATCAAAACTACCAAATGTTTGAAAAAATTCCAAGATTTTAACTTTTTAATTACCAAGTTCATAAATGATGTCACTGATTTGGGAAAAAAACACACAAAATTACATATTTTCAATATAAAAAGTGATTGTGGACTGGATATTTTTTTTACCTTTTATCACAGTCTTGGGCATGTCAAAGATTAGAAACAAAATTGGCTTTGATGCATTGTTTGTTTTTGTGCATCATTAGATTTAAATTTTTTCTCCCCTTATTAGTTGTTGGTGGCTGTTTTTGCCCCATTGACTTCCATTATAAAGACATTTTTTGATTGCAAAGCCATGACACCATATAATCATGCATTCTTGATTGTTTGTGGTTTTCCCTTTTGGGAAGAGGTAAAAAAATATATTTTTACAGTTGATCACTAGGTGGGACCATTAACCCTTTAGATAGGCCTGTGCAGAAAAAGGCTTAGTTTCTGGCTTGTATATGGAGTTATATGGAGTATAACAGCAAATTATATTGTTTGTGTGTGTGTGAGATTCTTGATTGTTGGTGGTTTACCCTGTTGGGAAGAGGTAACATTTGTTATTTTTTACAGTTGATCACTAGGTGGGACCCTTTATCCTTTAAATAGGCCTGTGCAAAAAAAGGCTTAGTTTCTGGCTTGTATATGGAGTTATATATACAAACTGGGCCTTGTTTGTAAAACAAGCATCTTCGAAATGCAGGGAACAAACACAAACACTTGCACAACTCCATTGATGCTCTGTAAAAATAAACTCCATCCACTGGTCCCTTAATGCTGTTTTTTCTTTGGTAATCTGTGCAGGGTTGTCTTGCCCTGGCAATCAAAAACACACTCCTTTTGTGACATTTCGTGACGCTCTCGCTCTGATCAGTGAAGTCTGTTGTGCTCTCAGTGCTCTGCTATACGGGAGCGCGCGCTCTTCCGGCAGAAGTGCCCTTAGGACCCATATAAGGAAATTCCACTCCATCTAACGTCACACAGAGCCATATTCAAAAAAAACTTTCCGAAACTTGTGACAAACCGGAAGGAGTATTTTTGGAACAGAAATACTCCTTCAAACGTACAACTTAATTTTTTGAAACTTTGTCCATGTTTAGCATGGGAATCCAACTCTTTAACAGTGTAAAAAACTCAGTATGCATGAAATAGCATTTCACCCCCCCTTTAAATCTTTCATTTTGGCCACCTTGTTGCAATAGAAATGCTAGCCTCTTTAATTTCTTCAACAAAAATGTGGACATCACAACCCTTACAAAAACTAATCTTTGTTTTTATTGAAGTATTTTTTGTGTCATTGCTTAAATGCTTGAGAAACTATAAAAATCAATCAGAAAACTGTATTAGTAAAAGCAAAGCCATAGGGGACTGTCTAGCTACAATTGTAATTTGTAAGTAATAAATTTAATTAGAAGTTAGTTATTTACTTTTATATTTTATCAAAGTTATATTTTGACCCCTATAGTATGTGTTTTTTTTTTTTGTTTGTGATTATGTCTAACATAATATTGTTTTTGGAACCCAATAATTTGTTTTATTAGTACTTAATCTGCCTTGATCATGTGGACTAAAAGAGAAAACAATTTTTGGTGTGAAGAGAAACAGGCCAGGCCGAAGCAGACAGCTTGGATGGACATGGGGAGGATGTATTTTGGCTGCAGCCTTGTTGTGGATGGAGAGAGAGAGAGAGAGAGACAGAGACACACACAGAGAGAGAGAGACGGTGTTCTGTGTATTGCTATCATTGTGCAGTGCATTCCTGCTGCAAGATCAGCCTTACATGGAACACTGTGCTTTAGGTAGTACTTTCCTTTAATAGCTTAGAGTCACCCGAGGCAAACTTGAAGATTCAAAATTCTACAAGTAATTACAAAGTTTTAACTTTAGCTGAGAGCATTTTTATAATGATGAAGTAATGTTTATATATATAAATATATATTCTTTCCTAGGTTCTTTACTTTCTTGTGGCATTTTAAGGTAGTCGTGTTAAACCCTTGGGTATTCATCAACCATTATTCAAGGAAGTGTGAGACTGGTAACACTTACCAGATCAACAATGAAAATGTCTTCACATCCTTCTTTAAACAGTTGCATTTTGTTACAGAAATATTTAAAAAAGGGAAAACAGGAGACCTCATTAGATAATAAAAAAAATTTGTGTCTCAAATTTTGTGTGGAATTTAAAGTAGACTGATCACAGCTTGCTAAAATAATCTAATTAAATTACACAAGTTAAACATCTATTAAGCATTTATTGAAAATCTGAAATAAAAATGTTTTAAGGGTTAGGTTTATAATTAGGTATTTGTTAGTGGAAGGCATTTTTTGCCTTTATTCTTTCCTGTTACCTCAAATCAGATAGATTGAGGGAAATGTTCAAGACAGTCTTTTCAGTTGTGTAAGTAAGGATCATAGAGGGTTTCAGCCTTTAAACACTATACACTCTCACATTGATCAACCCCAAACGAGTGTCTTGTAAACAACTGTTGTGACCACCATTTGCTTCACACAGTGCAACACATCTCCTTCACATAGAGTTGATCAGGTTGTTGATTGTGGCCTGTGGAATGTTGGTCCACTCCTCTTCGATGGCTGTGTAAAGTTGCTGGATATTGGCAGGAACTGGAACACAATGTCATATACGCTGATCCAGAGCATCACAAATATGCTCAATCGGTGACATGTCCGGTGAGTATGTTGGCTTTGCAAGAACTGGGATGTTTTTTTTAGCTTCCAGGAATTGTGTACAGATCCTTGCAACATGGGGCCATGCATTATCACGCTGCAACATAAGGTGATGGTCATGGATGAATGGCAAAACAATGGGCCAACTTTGACATCAGCAAACTGCTCACACACACAACATCATACATGCTGTTTGCCAACTGCCCTGTATGGTGAAACCCGGGATTCATCCATGAAGAGAACACCTCTCCAAAGTGCCTGACGCCATCAAATGTGATCATTTGCCGACTCAAGTAATATACGATGACGAGCTGCAGTCAGGTCAAGACCCAGATGAGGACGATGAGGAGCATGAAGATGAGCTTCCCTGAGATGGTTTCTGACAGTTTGTACAATAGTACAATGCCACAGATGTTGCAAGTTTTAAGGGAGAATGCAATGGGCATGCTGACTGCAGGAATGTCCGCCAGAGCTGTTGCCTGTGAATTGAATGTTCATTGTCCAATGGCATTTTGATTTAGAGGTTGGGGGGAAGGTGTGATGCCAGGCCGGGATTACTCAGTCTGGACCTTCAGGCTCAACACTCTATGTATACACTACTGAAGAGGTTATCTCGAACATTTCCCTCAATCTAGCTGATTTGAAAAATGTGGGGCATCACACTTCTACCAGACCTCCCTCCTAGAAGTTTCACATGATGGTTATATAAGTTATTTTAAAGATTATACTCATCGTTTTTCACTAATAAATAGCTGTATTTAACATATAAAATCAGCATTCTTGACATTTACATTTACATTTAATCATTTAGCAGACGCTTTTATCCAAAGCGACTTACAAATGAGAACAATAGAAGCAGTCAGGTCAACAAGAGAACAACAACAGAATACAAGTGCCCTGACAAGTCTCAGTTAGTCTAGTATAGAACGCATAGCCAGGTGTGTATAAAATTTTTTTTTTTTTTTTTTAATTAAATGAAAAAGACAAGAAAAGGAAAATTACTGGTGTTAGTAGGTTAAGTGCAGGCGAAAAAGATGAGTCTTAAGATGTTTCTTGAAAATGAGTAAAGACTCCGCTGTACGAATTGAGATTGGGAGGTCATTCCACCAGCTGGGCACAGTCCAATTCACATCTAATTCAAAATGGGGATTCATGGTCTAATGACATTTCTGGGGATTTAAGTCTATTTCTCATAGTTTAAACCCTGTTTTCTGATCCCTGTTGCCTAAATGTTAAGTTGGTACTCTTAGTTTGCTAATGGTAGCGTCCTAATGTTGATATTATTCAACGTATCTTTAATACATTACTATTGAAGACTATATGGTAACCTTAAATAAAACCTAACCCCAACCATACCCTAACCCTAACCCTAACCCTAACCCTATCTCCCTCTAACCCTAACCCTAGGGTTAGAAAAAGGAGAGTTTTCCCAGGATAGGTTAGGGTTAGGGTTAGGTTAGGTTAGGGTATATAGGGTAAAATGCGAAATTGCACCCCCCTATAGGGTGGGGTGCACTTCGTTTCTATAGGTCCTAGAGGGCTGAAATTCAGTATATATACTATTTAGAGGGCGCCCGATCGTTTGCACTTAGTTTGGTAGCTCTAGCGCCACCAGGTGCTGAGATATGGTATTGCACCCCCAGTTGTTTTGCACCTAGAGGTCTGGAATTTGGTGTGTATACTAATTAGAGGACGCCCAGTCGATTGCACTTAGTTTGGTAGCTCTAGCTCCTCCTGGGGCCGAGATATGGTACTGCACCCTTACTTGAGTTTCGCAGTGCTAGGGTTGAGTTTCGCTGTTCCAGCCCCAGGGTTGAGTTTCGCTGTTCCAGCCCTAGGGTTGAGTTTCTCTATACGTGTTTTTTTTTTTTTTTTTTTTTTTAGAGGGGGCGGGTCGGGGGTGGCTTAAATAGATAGGTTGGACTTAGTGTTTTTGGGCGGGTTGGACTTAGGGCGGGTTGGACTTAGGGCGGGTTGGACTTAGTGTTTTTGGGCGGGTTGGACTTAGTGCGGGTTGGACTTAGTGTTTTTGGGCGGGTTGGACTTAGTGTTTTTGGGTGGGTTGGACTTAGTGCGGGTTGGACTTAGTGTTTTTGGGCTAGAGGTTAGGGTTAGGGTTAGGTATATAGATAAAAACGAGTTTCACCCTCATTAATTCCACCCTCATTAGCATATGCGATCTGATTGGCCAAAGCTTACCTGTCCGTATCTTTTGAAGCGTAGGTCCGATGTGCACATAACTGGTATCGTTGGATTCAGAAGGCGGCCTTCTTTCAGGTAGCGTGGATCTATGGAAGAAAGGATGTCGTTTTCAAATCCAATGTGACCGTACATCAGTCTAAAGCGTGACAAAAAGGAAGCCAGTCATCGATAAAAACAAGAAATACATCCAAACGAAATAACCCGTGAAATCATTTGTCTTTTTAGGAACAAGGTATCACTAGCCTGAATAAAAATAGTTTTCCAGCCAGTTCGTGTGCGTCTGTGTGTTTTGACTGCATATGCGTGTGAGTGTGCACACGTGCGTGTGAGTGTGCACACGTGCGTGTGAGTGTGCACAGGAGTTTATGTGTGTGTTTGTGAAAGAGAGAGAGAGTGCATCATTAAAATTAGACTGGAAAGATGTCTTTGAGTGAAGTCATCCGCTCAAGAGCTCCGCCTGGAGTGTCAAATCCTGCTAAAATATTGGAATCCTAATCAGTTTTTTACACATGGCTATTCACAGTTTTATCCAGGAGAGGGCGACCGAGAAGCCAAGGGTTATATCCTGGAGAATATGATATTAGTTTTATGATATTTCTGTACAGAATTTGATGAAGTGTCTGGTTAATAAAGGTTTACAGAGTCTAGGGACTGGCATGTTTAAAAACGGTGGGGCCAGGGGTCAGTGGGTTATGGTCAGTGGGGCTAAGGCTAGCAGTTTTGTTTGGGGCTAAGGCTAGCAGTTTTGAGGGTTAAGGTTTAGGGGCTAGTTTGGGGTCAGTTGCAGCTAGGTATATAGATAAAAACGAGTTTCACCCTCATTAATTCCACCCTCATTAGCATATGCGATCTGATTGGCCAAAGCTTACCTGTCCGTATCTTTTGAAGCGTAGGTCCGATGAGCACATAACTGGTATCGTTGGATTCAGAAGGCGGCCTTCTTTCAGGTAGCGTGGATCTATGGAAGAAAGGATGTCGTTTTCAAATCCAATGTGACCGTACATCAGTCTAAAGCGTGACAAAAAGGAAGCCAGTCATCGATAAAAACAAGAAATACATCCAAACGAAATAACCCGTGAAATCATTTGTCTTTTTAGGAACAAGGTATCACTAGCCTGAATAAAAATAGTTTTCCAGCCAGTTCGTGTGCGTCTGTGTGTTTTGACTGCATATGCGTGTGAGTGTGCACACGTGCGTGTGAGTGTGCACAGGAGTGTACGTGTGTGTTTGTGAAAGAGAGAGAGAGTGCATCATTAAAATTAGACTGGAAAGATGTCTTTGAGTGAAGTCATCCGCTCAAGAGCTCCGCCTGGAGTGTCAAATCCTGCTAAAATATTGGAATCCTAATCAGTTTTTTACACATGGCTATTCACAGTTTTATCCAGGAGAGGGCGACCGAGAAGCCAAGGGTTATATCCTGGAGAATATGATATTAGTTTTATGATATTTCTGTACAGAATTTGATGAAGCGTCTGGTTGATAAAGGTTTACAGAGTCTAGGGACTGGCACGTTTAAAAACGGTGGGGCCAGGGGTCAGTGGGTTATGGTCAGTGGGGCTAAGGCTAGCAGTTAGGGTTAGGGTTAGGGTTAGGGTTAGAGTTAGGGTTAGGGTTAGAGTTAGGTATATAGATAAAAACGAGTTTCACCCTCATTAATTCCACCCTCGTTAGCATATGCGATCTGATTGGCCAAAGCTTACCTGTCCGTATCTTTTGAAGCGTAGGTCCGATGTGCACATAACTGGTATCGATGGATTCAGAAGGCGGCCTTCTTTCAGGTAGCGTGGATCTATGGAAGAAAGGATGTCGTTTTCAAATCCAATGTGACCGTACATCAGTCTAAAGCGTGACAAAAAGGAAGCCAGTCATCGATAAAAACAAGAAATACATCCAAACGAAATAACCCGTGAAATCATTTGTCTTTTTAGGAACAAGGTATCACTAGCCTGAATAAAAATAGTTTTCCAGCCAGTTCGTGTGCGTCTGTGTGTTTTGACTGCATATGCGTGTGAGTGTGCACACGTGCGTGTGAGTGTGCACAGGAGTGTACGTGTGTGTTTGTGAAAGAGAGAGAGAGTGCATCATTAAAATTAGACTGGAAAGATGTCTTTGAGTGAAGTCATCCGCTCAAGAGCTCCGCCTGGAGTGTCAAATCCTGCTAAAATATTGGAATCCTAATCAGTTTTTTACACATGGCTATTCACAGTTTTATCCAGGAGAGGGCGACCGAGAAGCCAAGGGTTATATCCTGGAGAATATGATATTAGTTTTATGATATTTCTGTACAGAATTTGATGAAGCGTCTGGTTGATAAAGGTTTACAGAGTCTAGGGACTGGCACGTTTAAAAACGGTGGGGCCAGGGGTCAGTGGGTTATGGTCAGTGGGGCTAAGGCTAGCAGTTTTGTTTGGGGCTAAGGCTAGCAGTTTTGAGGGTTAAGGTTTAGGGGCTAGTTTGGGGTCAGTTGCAGCTAGGTATATAGATAAAAACGAGTTTCACCCTCATTAATTCCACCCTCGTTAGCATATGCGATCTGATTGGCCAAAGCTTACCTGTCCGTATCTTTTGAAGCGTAGGTCCGATGTGCACATAACTGGTATCGTTGGATTCAGAAGGCGGCCTTCTTTCAGGTAGCGTGGATCTATGGAAGAAAGGATGTCGTTTTCAAATCCAATGTGACCGTACATCAGTCTAAAGCGTGACAAAAAGGAAGCCAGTCATCGATAAAAACAAGAAATACATCCAAACGAAATAACCCGTGAAATCATTTGTCTTTTTAGGAACAAGGTATCACTAGCCTGAATAAAAATAGTTTTCCAGCCAGTTCGTGTGCGTCTGTGTGTTTTGACTGCATATGCGTGTGAGTGTGCACACGTGCGTGTGAGTGTGCACAGGAGTGTACGTGTGTGTTTGTGAAAGAGAGAGAGAGTGCATCATTAAAATTAGACTGGAAAGATGTCTTTGAGTGAAGTCATCCGCTCAAGAGCTCCGCCTGGAGTGTCAAATCCTGCTAAAATATTGGAATCCTAATCAGTTTTTTACACATGGCTATTCACAGTTTTATCCAGGAGAGGGCGACCGAGAAGCCAAGGGTTATATCCTGGAGAATATGATATTAGTTTTATGATATTTCTGTACAGAATTTGATGAAGCGTCTGGTTGATAAAGGTTTACAGAGTCTAGGGACTGGCACGTTTAAAAACGGTGGGGCCAGGGGTCAGTGGGTTATGGTCAGTGGGGCTAAGGCTAGCAGTTTTGTTTGGGGCTAAGGCTAGCAGTTTTGAGGGTTAAGGTTTAGGGGCTAGTTTGGGGTCAGTTGCAGCTAGGTATATAGATAAAAACGAGTTTCACCCTCATTAATTCCACCCTCGTTAGCATATGCGATCTGATTGGCCAAAGCTTACCTGTCCGTATCTTTTGAAGCGTAGGTCCGATGTGCACATAACTGGTATCGTTGGATTCAGAAGGCGGCCTTCTTTCAGGTAGCGTGGATCTATGGAAGAAAGGATGTCGTTTTCAAATCCAATGTGACCGTACATCAGTCTAAAGCGTGACAAAAAGGAAGCCAGTCATCGATAAAAACAAGAAATACATCCAAACGAAATAACCCGTGAAATCATTTGTCTTTTTAGGAACAAGGTATCACTAGCCTGAATAAAAATAGTTTTCCAGCCAGTTCGTGTGCGTCTGTGTGTTTTGACTGCATATGCGTGTGAGTGTGCACACGTGCGTGTGAGTGTGCACAGGAGTGTACGTGTGTGTTTGTGAAAGAGAGAGAGAGTGCATCATTAAAATTAGACTGGAAAGATGTCTTTGAGTGAAGTCATCCGCTCAAGAGCTCCGGCTGGAGTGTCAAATCCTGCTAAAATATTGGAATCCTAATCAGTTTTTTACACATGGCTATTCACAGTTTTATCCAGGAGAGGGCGACCGAGAAGCCAAGGGTTATATCCTGGAGAATATGATATTAGTTTTATGATATTTCTGTACAGAATTTGATGAAGCGTCTGGTTGATAAAGGTTTACAGAGTCTAGGGACTGGCACGTTTAAAAACGGTGGGGCCAGGGGTCAGTGGGTTATGGTCAGTGGGGCTAAGGCTAGCAGTTTTGTTTGGGGCTAAGGCTAGCAGTTTTGAGGGTTAAGGTTTAGGGGCTAGTTTGGGGTCAGTTGCAGCTAGGTATATAGATAAAAACGAGTTTCACCCTCATTAATTCCACCCTCGTTAGCATATGCGATCTGATTGGCCAAAGCTTACCTGTCCGTATCTTTTGAAGCGTAGGTCCGATGTGCACATAACTGGTATCGTTGGATTCAGAAGGCGGCCTTCTTTCAGGTAGCGTGGATCTATGGAAGAAAGGATGTCGTTTTCAAATCCAATGTGACCGTACATCAGTCTAAAGCGTGACAAAAAGGAAGCCAGTCATCGATAAAAACAAGAAATACATCCAAACGAAATAACCCGTGAAATCATTTGTCTTTTTAGGAACAAGGTATCACTAGCCTGAATAAAAATAGTTTTCCAGCCAGTTCGTGTGCGTCTGTGTGTTTTGACTGCATATGCGTGTGAGTGTGCACACGTGCGTGTGAGTGTGCACAGGAGTGTACGTGTGTGTTTGTGAAAGAGAGAGAGAGTGCATCATTAAAATTAGACTGGAAAGATGTCTTTGAGTGAAGTCATCCGCTCAAGAGCTCCGCCTGGAGTGTCAAATCCTGCTAAAATATTGGAATCCTAATCAGTTTTTTACACATGGCTATTCACAGTTTTATCCAGGAGAGGGCGACCGAGAAGCCAAGGGTTATATCCTGGAGAATATGATATTAGTTTTATGATATTTCTGTACAGAATTTGATGAAGCGTCTGGTTGATAAAGGTTTACAGAGTCTAGGGACTGGCACGTTTAAAAACGGTGGGGCCAGGGGTCAGTGGGTTATGGTCAGTGGGGCTAAGGCTAGCAGTTTTGTTTGGGGCTAAGGCTAGCAGTTTTGAGGGTTAAGGTTTAGGGGCTAGTTTGGGGTCAGTTGCAGCTAGGTATATAGATAAAAACGAGTTTCACCCTCATTAATTCCACCCTCGTTAGCATATGCGATCTGATTGGCCAAAGCTTACCTGTCCGTATCTTTTGAAGCGTAGGTCCGATGTGCACATAACTGGTATCGTTGGATTCAGAAGGCGGCCTTCTTTCAGGTAGCGTGGATCTATGGAAGAAAGGATGTCGTTTTCAAATCCAATGTGACCGTACATCAGTCTAAAGCGTGACAAAAAGGAAGCCAGTCATCGATAAAAACAAGAAATACATCCAAACGAAATAACCCGTGAAATCATTTGTCTTTTTAGGAACAAGGTATCACTAGCCTGAATAAAAATAGTTTTCCAGCCAGTTCGTGTGCGTCTGTGTGTTTTGACTGCATATGCGTGTGAGTGTGCACACGTGCGTGTGAGTGTGCACAGGAGTGTACGTGTGTGTTTGTGAAAGAGAGAGAGAGTGCATCATTAAAATTAGACTGGAAAGATGTCTTTGAGTGAAGTCATCCGCTCAAGAGCTCCGCCTGGAGTGTCAAATCCTGCTAAAATATTGGAATCCTAATCAGTTTTTTACACATGGCTATTCACAGTTTTATCCAGGAGAGGGCGACCGAGAAGCCAAGGGTTATATCCTGGAGAATATGATATTAGTTTTATGATATTTCTGTACAGAATTTGATGAAGCGTCTGGTTGATAAAGGTTTACAGAGTCTAGGGACTGGCACGTTTAAAAACGGTGGGGCCAGGGGTCAGTGGGTTATGGTCAGTGGGGCTAAGGCTAGCAGTTTTGTTTGGGGCTAAGGCTAGCAGTTTTGAGGGTTAAGGTTTAGGGGCTAGTTTGGGGTCAGTTGCAGCTAGGTATATAGATAAAAACGAGTTTCACCCTCATTAATTCCACCCTCGTTAGCATATGCGATCTGATTGGCCAAAGCTTACCTGTCCGTATCTTTTGAAGCGTAGGTCCGATGTGCACATAACTGGTATCGTTGGATTCAGAAGGCGGCCTTCTTTCAGGTAGCGTGGATCTATGGAAGAAAGGATGTCGTTTTCAAATCCAATGTGACCGTACATCAGTCTAAAGCGTGACAAAAAGGAAGCCAGTCATCGATAAAAACAAGAAATACATCCAAACGAAATAACCCGTGAAATCATTTGTCTTTTTAGGAACAAGGTATCACTAGCCTGAATAAAAATAGTTTTCCAGCCAGTTCGTGTGCGTCTGTGTGTTTTGACTGCATATGCGTGTGAGTGTGCACACGTGCGTGTGAGTGTGCACAGGAGTGTATGTGTGTGTTTGTGAAAGAGAGAGAGAGTGCATCATTAAAATTAGACTGGAAAGATGTCTTTGAGTGAAGTCATCCGCTCAAGAGCTCCGCCTGGAGTGTCAAATCCTGCTAAAATATTGGAATCCTAATCAGTTTTTTACACATGGCTATTCACAGTTTTATCCAGGAGAGGGCGACCGAGAAGCCAAGGGTTATATCCTGGAGAATATGATATTAGTTTTATGATATTTCTGTACAGAATTTGATGAAGCGTCTGGTTGATAAAGGTTTACAGAGTCTAGGGACTGGCACGTTTAAAAACGGTGGGGCCAGGGGTCAGTGGGTTATGGTCAGTGGGGCTAAGGCTAGCAGTTTTGTTTGGGGCTAAGGCTAGCAGTTTTGAGGGTTAAGGTTTAGGGGCTAGTTTGGGGTCAGTTGCAGCTAGGTATATAGATAAAAACGAGTTTCACCCTCATTAATTCCACCCTCGTTAGCATATGCGATCTGATTGGCCAAAGCTTACCTGTCCGTATCTTTTGAAGCGTAGGTCCGATGTGCACATAACTGGTATCGTTGGATTCAGAAGGCGGCCTTCTTTCAGGTAGCGTGGATCTATGGAAGAAAGGATGTCGTTTTCAAATCCAATGTGACCGTACATCAGTCTAAAGCGTGACAAAAAGGAAGCCAGTCATCGATAAAAACAAGAAATACATCCAAACGAAATAACCCGTGAAATCATTTGTCTTTTTAGGAACAAGGTATCACTAGCCTGAATAAAAATAGTTTTCCAGCCAGTTCGTGTGCGTCTGTGTGTTTTGACTGCATATGCGTGTGAGTGTGCACACGTGCGTGTGAGTGTGCACAGGAGTGTACGTGTGTGTTTGTGAAAGAGAGAGAGAGTGCATCATTAAAATTAGACTGGAAAGATGTCTTTGAGTGAAGTCATCCGCTCAAGAGCTCCGCCTGGAGTGTCAAATCCTGCTAAAATATTGGAATCCTAATCAGTTTTTTACACATGGCTATTCACAGTTTTATCCAGGAGAGGGCGACCGAGAAGCCAAGGGTTATATCCTGGAGAATATGATATTAGTTTTATGATATTTCTGTACAGAATTTGATGAAGCGTCTGGTTGATAAAGGTTTACAGAGTCTAGGGACTGGCACGTTTAAAAACGGTGGGGCCAGGGGTCAGTGGGTTATGGTCAGTGGGGCTAAGGCTAGCAGTTTTGTTTGGGGCTAAGGCTAGCAGTTTTGAGGGTTAAGGTTTAGGGGCTAGTTTGGGGTCAGTTGCAGCTAGGTATATAGATAAAAACGAGTTTCACCCTCATTAATTCCACCCTCGTTAGCATATGCGATCTGATTGGCCAAAGCTTACCTGTCCGTATCTTTTGAAGCGTAGGTCCGATGTGCACATAACTGGTATCGTTGGATTCAGAAGGCGGCCTTCTTTCAGGTAGCGTGGATCTATGGAAGAAAGGATGTCGTTTTCAAATCCAATGTGACCGTACATCAGTCTAAAGCGTGACAAAAAGGAAGCCAGTCATCGATAAAAACAAGAAATACATCCAAACGAAATAACCCGTGAAATCATTTGTCTTTTTAGGAACAAGGTATCACTAGCCTGAATAAAAATAGTTTTCCAGCCAGTTCGTGTGCGTCTGTGTGTTTTGACTGCATATGCGTGTGAGTGTGCACACGTGCGTGTGAGTGTGCACAGGAGTGTACGTGTGTGTTTGTGAAAGAGAGAGAGAGTGCATCATTAAAATTAGACTGGAAAGATGTCTTTGAGTGAAGTCATCCGCTCAAGAGCTCCGCCTGGAGTGTCAAATCCTGCTAAAATATTGGAATCCTAATCAGTTTTTTACACATGGCTATTCACAGTTTTATCCAGGAGAGGGCGACCGAGAAGCCAAGGGTTATATCCTGGAGAATATGATATTAGTTTTATGATATTTCTGTACAGAATTTGATGAAGCGTCTGGTTGATAAAGGTTTACAGAGTCTAGGGACTGGCACGTTTAAAAACGGTGGGGCCAGGGGTCAGTGGGTTATGGTCAGTGGGGCTAAGGCTAGCAGTTTTGTTTGGGGCTAAGGCTAGCAGTTTTGAGGGTTAAGGTTTAGGGGCTAGTTTGGGGTCAGTTGCAGCTAGGTATATAGATAAAAACGAGTTTCACCCTCATTAATTCCACCCTCGTTAGCATATGCGATCTGATTGGCCAAAGCTTACCTGTCCGTATCTTTTGAAGCGTAGGTCCGATGTGCACATAACTGGTATCGTTGGATTCAGAAGGCGGCCTTCTTTCAGGTAGCGTGGATCTATGGAAGAAAGGATGTCGTTTTCAAATCCAATGTGACCGTACATCAGTCTAAAGCGTGACAAAAAGGAAGCCAGTCATCGATAAAAACAAGAAATACATCCAAACGAAATAACCCGTGAAATCATTTGTCTTTTTAGGAACAAGGTATCACTAGCCTGAATAAAAATAGTTTTCCAGCCAGTTCGTGTGCGTCTGTGTGTTTTGACTGCATATGCGTGTGAGTGTGCACACGTGCGTGTGAGTGTGCACAGGAGTGTACGTGTGTGTTTGTGAAAGAGAGAGAGAGTGCATCATTAAAATTAGACTGGAAAGATGTCTTTGAGTGAAGTCATCCGCTCAAGAGCTCCGCCTGGAGTGTCAAATCCTGCTAAAATATTGGAATCCTAATCAGTTTTTTACACATGGCTATTCACAGTTTTATCCAGGAGAGGGCGACCGAGAAGCCAAGGGTTATATCCTGGAGAATATGATATTAGTTTTATGATATTTCTGTACAGAATTTGATGAAGCGTCTGGTTGATAAAGGTTTACAGAGTCTAGGGACTGGCACGTTTAAAAACGGTGGGGCCAGGGGTCAGTGGGTTATGGTCAGTGGGGCTAAGGCTAGCAGTTTTGTTTGGGGCTAAGGCTAGCAGTTTTGAGGGTTAAGGTTTAGGGGCTAGTTTGGGGTCAGTTGCAGCTAGGTATATAGATAAAAACGAGTTTCACCCTCATTAATTCCACCCTCGTTAGCATATGCGATCTGATTGGCCAAAGCTTACCTGTCCGTATCTTTTGAAGCGTAGGTCCGATGTGCACATAACTGGTATCGTTGGATTCAGAAGGCGGCCTTCTTTCAGGTAGCGTGGATCTATGGAAGAAAGGATGTCGTTTTCAAATCCAATGTGACCGTACATCAGTCTAAAGCGTGACAAAAAGGAAGCCAGTCATCGATAAAAACAAGAAATACATCCAAACGAAATAACCCGTGAAATCATTTGTCTTTTTAGGAACAAGGTATCACTAGCCTGAATAAAAATAGTTTTCCAGCCAGTTCGTGTGCGTCTGTGTGTTTTGACTGCATATGCGTGTGAGTGTGCACACGTGCGTGTGAGTGTGCACAGGAGTGTATGTGTGTGTTTGTGAAAGAGAGAGAGAGTGCATCATTAAAATTAGACTGGAAAGATGTCTTTGAGTGAAGTCATCCGCTCAAGAGCTCCGCCTGGAGTGTCAAATCCTGCTAAAATATTGGAATCCTAATCAGTTTTTTACACATGGCTATTCACAGTTTTATCCAGGAGAGGGCGACCGAGAAGCCAAGGGTTATATCCTGGAGAATATGATATTAGTTTTATGATATTTCTGTACAGAATTTGATGAAGCGTCTGGTTGATAAAGGTTTACAGAGTCTAGGGACTGGCACGTTTAAAAACGGTGGGGCCAGGGGTCAGTGGGTTATGGTCAGTGGGGCTAAGGCTAGCAGTTTTGTTTGGGGCTAAGGCTAGCAGTTTTGAGGGTTAAGGTTTAGGGGCTAGTTTGGGGTCAGTTGCAGCTAGGTATATAGATAAAAACGAGTTTCACCCTCATTAATTCCACCCTCGTTAGCATATGCGATCTGATTGGCCAAAGCTTACCTGTCCGTATCTTTTGAAGCGTAGGTCCGATGTGCACATAACTGGTATCGTTGGATTCAGAAGGCGGCCTTCTTTCAGGTAGCGTGGATCTATGGAAGAAAGGATGTCGTTTTCAAATCCAATGTGACCGTACATCAGTCTAAAGCGTGACAAAAAGGAAGCCAGTCATCGATAAAAACAAGAAATACATCCAAACGAAATAACCCGTGAAATCATTTGTCTTTTTAGGAACAAGGTATCACTAGCCTGAATAAAAATAGTTTTCCAGCCAGTTCGTGTGCGTCTGTGTGTTTTGACTGCATATGCGTGTGAGTGTGCACACGTGCGTGTGAGTGTGCACAGGAGTGTATGTGTGTGTTTGTGAAAGAGAGAGAGAGTGCATCATTAAAATTAGACTGGAAAGATGTCTTTGAGTGAAGTCATCCGCTCAAGAGCTCCGCCTGGAGTGTCAAATCCTGCTAAAATATTGGAATCCTAATCAGTTTTTTACACATGGCTATTCACAGTTTTATCCAGGAGAGGGCGACCGAGAAGCCAAGGGTTATATCCTGGAGAATATGATATTAGTTTTATGATATTTCTGTACAGAATTTGATGAAGCGTCTGGTTGATAAAGGTTTACAGAGTCTAGGGACTGGCACGTTTAAAAACGGTGGGGCCAGGGGTCAGTGGGTTACGGTCAGTGGGGCTAAGGCTAGCAGTTTTGTTTGGGGCTAAGGCTAGCAGTTTTGAGGGTTAAGGTTTAGGGGCTAGTTTGGGGTCAGTTGCAGCTAGGTATATAGATAAAAACGAGTTTCACCCTCATTAATTCCACCCTCGTTAGCATATGCGATCTGATTGGCCAAAGCTTACCTGTCCGTATCTTTTGAAGCGTAGGTCCGATGTGCACATAACTGGTATCGTTGGATTCAGAAGGCGGCCTTCTTTCAGGTAGCGTGGATCTATGGAAGAAAGGATGTCGTTTTCAAATCCAATGTGACCGTACATCAGTCTAAAGCGTGACAAAAAGGAAGCCAGTCATCGATAAAAACAAGAAATACATCCAAACGAAATAACCCGTGAAATCATTTGTCTTTTTAGGAACAAGGTATCACTAGCCTGAATAAAAATAGTTTTCCAGCCAGTTCGTGTGCGTCTGTGTGTTTTGACTGCATATGCGTGTGAGTGTGCACACGTGCGTGTGAGTGTGCACAGGAGTGTATGTGTGTGTTTGTGAAAGAGAGAGAGAGTGCATCATTAAAATTAGACTGGAAAGATGTCTTTGAGTGAAGTCATCCGCTCAAGAGCTCCGCCTGGAGTGTCAAATCCTGCTAAAATATTGGAATCCTAATCAGTTTTTTACACATGGCTATTCACAGTTTTATCCAGGAGAGGGCGACCGAGAAGCCAAGGGTTATATCCTGGAGAATATGATATTAGTTTTATGATATTTCTGTACAGAATTTGATGAAGCGTCTGGTTGATAAAGGTTTACAGAGTCTAGGGACTGGCACGTTTAAAAACGGTGGGGCCAGGGGTCAGTGGGTTATGGTCAGTGGGGCTAAGGCTAGCAGTTTTGTTTGGGGCTAAGGCTAGCAGTTTTGAGGGTTAAGGTTTAGGGGCTAGTTTGGGGTCAGTTGCAGCTAGGTATATAGATAAAAACGAGTTTCACCCTCATTAATTCCACCCTCGTTAGCATATGCGATCTGATTGGCCAAAGCTTACCTGTCCGTATCTTTTGAAGCGTAGGTCCGATGTGCACATAACTGGTATCGTTGGATTCAGAAGGCGGCCTTCTTTCAGGTAGCGTGGATCTATGGAAGAAAGGATGTCGTTTTCAAATCCAATGTGACCGTACATCAGTCTAAAGCGTGACAAAAAGGAAGCCAGTCATCGATAAAAACAAGAAATACATCCAAACGAAATAACCCGTGAAATCATTTGTCTTTTTAGGAACAAGGTATCACTAGCCTGAATAAAAATAGTTTTCCAGCCAGTTCGTGTGCGTCTGTGTGTTTTGACTGCATATGCGTGTGAGTGTGCACACGTGCGTGTGAGTGTGCACAGGAGTGTATGTGTGTGTTTGTGAAAGAGAGAGAGAGTGCATCATTAAAATTAGACTGGAAAGATGTCTTTGAGTGAAGTCATCCGCTCAAGAGCTCCGCCTGGAGTGTCAAATCCTGCTAAAATATTGGAATCCTAATCAGTTTTTTACACATGGCTATTCACAGTTTTATCCAGGAGAGGGCGACTGAGAAGCCAAGGGTTATATCCTGGAGAATATGATAGATAGATAGATAGATAGATAGATAGATAGATAGATAGATAGATAGATAGATAGATAGATGGATAGATGGATAGATGGATAGATAGATGGATAGATAGATGGATAGAGTTTCACCCTCTCGTGGTGCTTTTTGTGTTTCGCACATGTGTTGCACGGTCAGAGTACACTTATTTTTCATGAAGACAGGACGGGTCATCAGCCTCCTCCGCCAAACCTCCGGCTCCGGGCTCCCAGGGGCAGGTCTGTCACGAAGAAGCCACGGTTCAGAAGTTCTCCTGCGAGGTTCTGCACAAATGGAGGGCACAAATGTGGCTGTGGTCCCACGTCCTAGCTCTAAGCATCCAGTGCTTGCTGGACTCCGTCTTTTGAACCTCTGAGGCTATTTGTTCCGGCGTGCTGTTTCTCGCCAGGTGGACAGGTAGGTTCTCCTGCGGTCTGTGGCAAACCAAGCAGTGAAGCGCCGGTCAGCTTTTCTAAAAAGGGGGGAGAGAGGACATGAAATAAATGATTCCTACAAGTCAAGTCAGTCAAGTCACCTTTATTCATATAGCGCTTTAAACAAAATACATTGCGTCGAAGCAACTGAACAACATTCATTAGGAAAACAGTGTGTCAATAATGCAAATTGTTAGTTAAAGGCAGTTCATCATTGAATTCAGTGATGTCATCTCTGTTCAGTTAAATAGTGTCTGTGCATTTATTTGCAATCAAGTCAACGACATCGCTGTAGATGAAGTGACCCCAACTGAACAAGCCAGAGGCGACAGCGGCAAGGAACCGAAACTCCATCGGTGACAGAATGGAGAAAAAAACCTTGGGAGAAACCACGCTCAGTTCTCCTCTGACCAGACGAAACCAGTAGTTCAATTTAAGGCTGCAGCTTCCAGAAGAGATCAGATGTGCTAAAACACTAGTCACATTTAAATCTAGACTCAAAACGCGTCTTTTTAGCTGTGCATTTATTGAATGAGCACTGTGCAATGTCCGAACTGATTGCACTATATTTTCAATGTTTTATTTTATTTTATTTTTTTATGTAAAATCATTTTCTAAATGTTTTTAAATGTTTTAATCATTTTAAAAGTTTTAAAATTGCTTGTTTTATTTTTGTTATTATTTTTCTTCATGATTATTTTACTTTCTTTTATGTAAAGCACTTTGAATTACCATTGTGTATGAAATGTGCTATATAAATAAACTTGCCTTGCCTAATGATATAGCAAGTACATAGGGTGTTATGGGAAGTGTTCCCGGTTCCGGTTTACCTAATCAATGCAGCCTAAAAATCCTTTAACGGATTTGGATATTAAAAGCATATTAGTATGTTATGTGTGAGCCAGGTTAAAGAGATGGGTCTTTAATCTAGATTTAAACTGCAAGAGTGTGTCTGCCTCCCGAACAATGTTAGGTAGGTTATTCCAGAGTTTAGGCGCCAAATAGGAAAAGGATCTGCCGCCCGCAGTTGATTTTGATATTCTAGGTATTATCAAATTGCCTGAGTTTTGAGAACGTAGCGTACGTAGAGGAGTATAATGTAAAAGGAGCTCATTCAAATACTGAGGTGCAAAACCATTCAGGGCTTTATAAGTAATGAGCAATATTTTAAAATCTATACGATGTTTGATAGGGAGCCAGTGCAGTGTTGACAGGACAGGGCTAGTATGGTCATATACTTCCTGGTTCTAGTAAGAACTCTTGTTGCTGCATTTTGGACTAGCTGTAGTTTGTTTACTAAGCGTGCAGAACAACCATCCAATAGAGCATTACAATAATCTAACCTTGAGGTCATAAATGCATGGATTAACATTTCTGCATTTGACATTGAGAGCATAGGCCGTAATTTAGATATATTTTTGAGATGGAAAAATGCAGTTTTACAAATGCTAGAAACGTGGCTTTCTAAGGAAAGATTGCAATCAAATAGCACACCTAGGTTCCTAACCGATGACGGAGAATTGACAGATGATTTTAAAGAATCAGACATGAGTTAAAGAAATTTAGAAAGGCAAACAACAAAAAACAGCCATCAGCAGCAGAGCGAGACCTGTGCCATTAGCATTTCCATTGTGTAATGGTGTCAATGGGTCTTCAAAGTGCAGAGTGTTTTTGTAAAGGCACAGACAGTCTTGAAAACTTGAAAAATCACTCTAACTTTGCTATCAAAACAGGAATACATTTCATAACACAATTTTAACGCACACATTCCAGTGCAAACACGTTTTTTGGTTTAGCTTAGCCCATTGACAAATAACATTCAGCTTTCTTTACCCAACAGCTAGGTTCATTTGTATTCTTTTCCATAAAACAATAAACAACATCTTACGCTTGACTACACGTGAATGACAGTGAACCTCTTGATGACTGAGCTTATAGATATCCGGACAGGAAACAATATACTAAGCAAGGAAAGCATTTGTTTACAGTTTATTTACACTGCAGTTTAAACTGTTAAACAAAGACATGCAATTGTAAAACAAAAACACACATATTACCTCCTCTCAGCTTGTTCAGCCATTGCAAAAGGACTCGAAGTAAGTGAGGGTCCGGGTCAGATGTGAAACTTTGATGAAAAATCCCAAAGGACAGCTTTGATTTCACTGTCACCTCCACTCAGTTGATACAGTAACAGTGGGGGGGGGGAAGCAGTCTCACCTTCAGTGATGTCACCGAAGCAGAGCCAGTGAGCTGTGGGCACAGTACATTTGCAGCAATTTCAAATTGACACAAAGACACACTGACACACACACACACACACACACACACACACACACACAGAGAGATAGCCTTGTAGCATCAAATTAACTTAGTCCGTCAGATCATGCAACAATTAATGTTTATAAAAAAATAAATAATGAAGGATCATGCAGGACTGAGGGATAATGGACCAGCAAATGACCAAATGCTCCCTATGACAAACTGTTTTGGTCAAACAAAAGGAAAAGAAAGAAATCCCAACATCTCTCCATTCTAATCTGAAGCACTTTTTTCATCTTTAACCATTAGTTTTTTGCCTCTTTTGGGCTCAGGTGTTTGGCCATCCTTCTCCTTCTTGCCCTTGGTGACTAATTTCTGCCGGTATCTGCCCAAAACTGTTGTTTTAGAACAAATATAGAAAGTATGATTGGTAGAACAAATCAGAACTCTTAAATGTGAATTGTGAACATTTTTTTTATTAACTATAAAACATACAACAAAACAATAAAACTATAACATTTAAATCATAAAACCAAAGAACTCTTAAAACTATTACATGAACTAAAAACAGAACCATAAAACAGACACAGTGATCTGGGGAGGTGTTTGATCCCTGGATCAAACTGTTGTCCAGTTCACCATATCCATAAAGACATCAAACTCGTCCAAGGCCTGGGTCAGAGCTTCGGCCATGGCCCACAGTATCATGTAATATATTAGGCATATATTATTATATATATTTATTTTTTCCAATATATTCCAATATACATCCAAACGAAATAACCCGTGAAATCATTTGTCTTTTTAGGAACAAGGTATCACTAGCCTGAATAAAAATAGTTTTCCAGCCAGTTCGTGTGCGTCTGTGTGTTTTGACTGCATATGCGTGTGAGTGTGCACACGTGCGTGTGAGTGTGCACAGGAGTGTATGTGTGTGTTTGTGAAAGAGAGAGAGAGTGCATCATTAAAATTAGACTGGAAAGATGTCTTTGAGTGAAGTCATCCGCTCAAGAGCTCCGCCTGGAGTGTCAAATCCTGCTAAAATATTGGAATCCTAATCAGTTTTTTACACATGGCTATTCACAGTTTTATCCAGGAGAGGGCGACCGAGAAGCCAAGGGTTATATCCTGGAGAATATGATATTAGTTTTATGATATTTCTGTACAGAATTTGATGAAGCGTCTGGTTGATAAAGGTTTACAGAGTCTAGGGACTGGCACGTTTAAAAACGGTGGGGCCAGGGGTCAGTGGGTTATGGTCAGTGGGGCTAAGGCTAGCAGTTTTGTTTGGGGCTAAGGCTAGCAGTTTTGAGGGTTAAGGTTTAGGGGCTAGTTTGGGGTCAGTTGCAGCTAGGTATATAGATAAAAACGAGTTTCACCCTCATTAATTCCACCCTCGTTAGCATATGCGATCTGATTGGCCAAAGCTTACCTGTCCGTATCTTTTGAAGCGTAGGTCCGATGTGCACATAACTGGTATCGTTGGATTCAGAAGGCGGCCTTCTTTCAGGTAGCGTGGATCTATGGAAGAAAGGATGTCGTTTTCAAATCCAATGTGACCGTACATCAGTCTAAAGCGTGACAAAAAGGAAGCCAGTCATCGATAAAAACAAGAAATACATCCAAACGAAATAACCCGTGAAATCATTTGTCTTTTTAGGAACAAGGTATCACTAGCCTGAATAAAAATAGTTTTCCAGCCAGTTCGTGTGCGTCTGTGTGTTTTGACTGCATATGCGTGTGAGTGTGCACACGTGCGTGTGAGTGTGCACAGGAGTGTACGTGTGTGTTTGTGAAAGAGAGAGAGAGTGCATCATTAAAATTAGACTGGAAAGATGTCTTTGAGTGAAGTCATCCGCTCAAGAGCTCCGCCTGGAGTGTCAAATCCTGCTAAAATATTGGAATCCTAATCAGTTTTTTACACATGGCTATTCACAGTTTTATCCAGGAGAGGGCGACCGAGAAGCCAAGGGTTATATCCTGGAGAATATGATATTAGTTTTATGATATTTCTGTACAGAATTTGATGAAGCGTCTGGTTGATAAAGGTTTACAGAGTCTAGGGACTGGCACGTTTAAAAACGGTGGGGCCAGGGGTCAGTGGGTTATGGTCAGTGGGGCTAAGGCTAGCAGTTTTGTTTGGGGCTAAGGCTAGCAGTTTTGAGGGTTAAGGTTTAGGGGCTAGTTTGGGGTCAGTTGCAGCTAGGTATATAGATAAAAACGAGTTTCACCCTCATTAATTCCACCCTCGTTAGCATATGCGATCTGATTGGCCAAAGCTTACCTGTCCGTATCTTTTGAAGCGTAGGTCCGATGTGCACATAACTGGTATCGTTGGATTCAGAAGGCGGCCTTCTTTCAGGTAGCGTGGATCTATGGAAGAAAGGATGTCGTTTTCAAATCCAATGTGACCGTACATCAGTCTAAAGCGTGACAAAAAGGAAGCCAGTCATCGATAAAAACAAGAAATACATCCAAACGAAATAACCCGTGAAATCATTTGTCTTTTTAGGAACAAGGTATCACTAGCCTGAATAAAAATAGTTTTCCAGCCAGTTCGTGTGCGTCTGTGTGTTTTGACTGCATATGCGTGTGAGTGTGCACACGTGCGTGTGAGTGTGCACAGGAGTGTACGTGTGTGTTTGTGAAAGAGAGAGAGAGTGCATCATTAAAATTAGACTGGAAAGATGTCTTTGAGTGAAGTCATCCGCTCAAGAGCTCCGCCTGGAGTGTCAAATCCTGCTA
This sequence comes from Carassius gibelio, assembly GCF_023724105.1. Taxonomy (NCBI): domain Eukaryota; kingdom Metazoa; phylum Chordata; class Actinopteri; order Cypriniformes; family Cyprinidae; genus Carassius; species Carassius gibelio. The sequence continues at coordinate 1,894,810 of NC_068371.1, read as the reverse complement.
AAATATTGGAATCCTAATCAGTTTTTTACACATGGCTATTCACAGTTTTATCCAGGAGAGGGCGACCGAGAAGCCAAGGGTTATATCCTGGAGAATATGATATTAGTTTTATGATATTTCTGTACAGAATTTGATGAAGCGTCTGGTTGATAAAGGTTTACAGAGTCTAGGGACTGGCACGTTTAAAAACGGTGGGGCCAGGGGTCAGTGGGTTATGGTCAGTGGGGCTAAGGCTAGCAGTTTTGTTTGGGGCTAAGGCTAGCAGTTTTGAGGGTTAAGGTTTAGGGGCTAGTTTGGGGTCAGTTGCAGCTAGGTATATAGATAAAAACGAGTTTCACCCTCATTAATTCCACCCTCGTTAGCATATGCGATCTGATTGGCCAAAGCTTACCTGTCCGTATCTTTTGAAGCGTAGGTCCGATGTGCACATAACTGGTATCGTTGGATTCAGAAGGCGGCCTTCTTTCAGGTAGCGTGGATCTATGGAAGAAAGGATGTCGTTTTCAAATCCAATGTGACCGTACATCAGTCTAAAGCGTGACAAAAAGGAAGCCAGTCATCGATAAAAACAAGAAATACATCCAAACGAAATAACCCGTGAAATCATTTGTCTTTTTAGGAACAAGGTATCACTAGCCTGAATAAAAATAGTTTTCCAGCCAGTTCGTGTGCGTCTGTGTGTTTTGACTGCATATGCGTGTGAGTGTGCACACGTGCGTGTGAGTGTGCACAGGAGTGTACGTGTGTGTTTGTGAAAGAGAGAGAGAGTGCATCATTAAAATTAGACTGGAAAGATGTCTTTGAGTGAAGTCATCCGCTCAAGAGCTCCGGCTGGAGTGTCAAATCCTGCTAAAATATTGGAATCCTAATCAGTTTTTTACACATGGCTATTCACAGTTTTATCCAGGAGAGGGCGACCGAGAAGCCAAGGGTTATATCCTGGAGAATATGATATTAGTTTTATGATATTTCTGTACAGAATTTGATGAAGCGTCTGGTTGATAAAGGTTTACAGAGTCTAGGGACTGGCACGTTTAAAAACGGTGGGGCCAGGGGTCAGTGGGTTATGGTCAGTGGGGCTAAGGCTAGCAGTTTTGTTTGGGGCTAAGGCTAGCAGTTTTGAGGGTTAAGGTTTAGGGGCTAGTTTGGGGTCAGTTGCAGCTAGGTATATAGATAAAAACGAGTTTCACCCTCATTAATTCCACCCTCGTTAGCATATGCGATCTGATTGGCCAAAGCTTACCTGTCCGTATCTTTTGAAGCGTAGGTCCGATGTGCACATAACTGGTATCGTTGGATTCAGAAGGCGGCCTTCTTTCAGGTAGCGTGGATCTATGGAAGAAAGGATGTCGTTTTCAAATCCAATGTGACCGTACATCAGTCTAAAGCGTGACAAAAAGGAAGCCAGTCATCGATAAAAACAAGAAATACATCCAAACGAAATAACCCGTGAAATCATTTGTCTTTTTAGGAACAAGGTATCACTAGCCTGAATAAAAATAGTTTTCCAGCCAGTTCGTGTGCGTCTGTGTGTTTTGACTGCATATGCGTGTGAGTGTGCACACGTGCGTGTGAGTGTGCACAGGAGTGTACGTGTGTGTTTGTGAAAGAGAGAGAGAGTGCATCATTAAAATTAGACTGGAAAGATGTCTTTGAGTGAAGTCATCCGCTCAAGAGCTCCGCCTGGAGTGTCAAATCCTGCTAAAATATTGGAATCCTAATCAGTTTTTTACACATGGCTATTCACAGTTTTATCCAGGAGAGGGCGACCGAGAAGCCAAGGGTTATATCCTGGAGAATATGATATTAGTTTTATGATATTTCTGTACAGAATTTGATGAAGCGTCTGGTTGATAAAGGTTTACAGAGTCTAGGGACTGGCACGTTTAAAAACGGTGGGGCCAGGGGTCAGTGGGTTATGGTCAGTGGGGCTAAGGCTAGCAGTTTTGTTTGGGGCTAAGGCTAGCAGTTTTGAGGGTTAAGGTTTAGGGGCTAGTTTGGGGTCAGTTGCAGCTAGGTATATAGATAAAAACGAGTTTCACCCTCATTAATTCCACCCTCGTTAGCATATGCGATCTGATTGGCCAAAGCTTACCTGTCCGTATCTTTTGAAGCGTAGGTCCGATGTGCACATAACTGGTATCGTTGGATTCAGAAGGCGGCCTTCTTTCAGGTAGCGTGGATCTATGGAAGAAAGGATGTCGTTTTCAAATCCAATGTGACCGTACATCAGTCTAAAGCGTGACAAAAAGGAAGCCAGTCATCGATAAAAACAAGAAATACATCCAAACGAAATAACCCGTGAAATCATTTGTCTTTTTAGGAACAAGGTATCACTAGCCTGAATAAAAATAGTTTTCCAGCCAGTTCGTGTGCGTCTGTGTGTTTTGACTGCATATGCGTGTGAGTGTGCACACGTGCGTGTGAGTGTGCACAGGAGTGTATGTGTGTGTTTGTGAAAGAGAGAGAGAGTGCATCATTAAAATTAGACTGGAAAGATGTCTTTGAGTGAAGTCATCCGCTCAAGAGCTCCGCCTGGAGTGTCAAATCCTGCTAAAATATTGGAATCCTAATCAGTTTTTTACACATGGCTATTCACAGTTTTATCCAGGAGAGGGCGACCGAGAAGCCAAGGGTTATATCCTGGAGAATATGATATTAGTTTTATGATATTTCTGTACAGAATTTGATGAAGCGTCTGGTTGATAAAGGTTTACAGAGTCTAGGGACTGGCACGTTTAAAAACGGTGGGGCCAGGGGTCAGTGGGTTATGGTCAGTGGGGCTAAGGCTAGCAGTTTTGTTTGGGGCTAAGGCTAGCAGTTTTGAGGGTTAAGGTTTAGGGGCTAGTTTGGGGTCAGTTGCAGCTAGGTATATAGATAAAAACGAGTTTCACCCTCATTAATTCCACCCTCGTTAGCATATGCGATCTGATTGGCCAAAGCTTACCTGTCCGTATCTTTTGAAGCGTAGGTCCGATGTGCACATAACTGGTATCGTTGGATTCAGAAGGCGGCCTTCTTTCAGGTAGCGTGGATCTATGGAAGAAAGGATGTCGTTTTCAAATCCAATGTGACCGTACATCAGTCTAAAGCGTGACAAAAAGGAAGCCAGTCATCGATAAAAACAAGAAATACATCCAAACGAAATAACCCGTGAAATCATTTGTCTTTTTAGGAACAAGGTATCACTAGCCTGAATAAAAATAGTTTTCCAGCCAGTTCGTGTGCGTCTGTGTGTTTTGACTGCATATGCGTGTGAGTGTGCACACGTGCGTGTGAGTGTGCACAGGAGTGTATGTGTGTGTTTGTGAAAGAGAGAGAGAGTGCATCATTAAAATTAGACTGGAAAGATGTCTTTGAGTGAAGTCATCCGCTCAAGAGCTCCGCCTGGAGTGTCAAATCCTGCTAAAATATTGGAATCCTAATCAGTTTTTTACACATGGCTATTCACAGTTTTATCCAGGAGAGGGCGACCGAGAAGCCAAGGGTTATATCCTGGAGAATATGATATTAGTTTTATGATATTTCTGTACAGAATTTGATGAAGCGTCTGGTTGATAAAGGTTTACAGAGTCTAGGGACTGGCACGTTTAAAAACGGTGGGGCCAGGGGTCAGTGGGTTATGGTCAGTGGGGCTAAGGCTAGCAGTTTTGTTTGGGGCTAAGGCTAGCAGTTTTGAGGGTTAAGGTTTAGGGGCTAGTTTGGGGTCAGTTGCAGCTAGGTATATAGATAAAAACGAGTTTCACCCTCATTAATTCCACCCTCGTTAGCATATGCGATCTGATTGGCCAAAGCTTACCTGTCCGTATCTTTTGAAGCGTAGGTCCGATGTGCACATAACTGGTATCGTTGGATTCAGAAGGCGGCCTTCTTTCAGGTAGCGTGGATCTATGGAAGAAAGGATGTCGTTTTCAAATCCAATGTGACCGTACATCAGTCTAAAGCGTGACAAAAAGGAAGCCAGTCATCGATAAAAACAAGAAATACATCCAAACGAAATAACCCGTGAAATCATTTGTCTTTTTAGGAACAAGGTATCACTAGCCTGAATAAAAATAGTTTTCCAGCCAGTTCGTGTGCGTCTGTGTGTTTTGACTGCATATGCGTGTGAGTGTGCACACGTGCGTGTGAGTGTGCACAGGAGTGTATGTGTGTGTTTGTGAAAGAGAGAGAGAGTGCATCATTAAAATTAGACTGGAAAGATGTCTTTGAGTGAAGTCATCCGCTCAAGAGCTCCGCCTGGAGTGTCAAATCCTGCTAAAATATTGGAATCCTAATCAGTTTTTTACACATGGCTATTCACAGTTTTATCCAGGAGAGGGCGACCGAGAAGCCAAGGGTTATATCCTGGAGAATATGATATTAGTTTTATGATATTTCTGTACAGAATTTGATGAAGCGTCTGGTTGATAAAGGTTTACAGAGTCTAGGGACTGGCACGTTTAAAAACGGTGGGGCCAGGGGTCAGTGGGTTATGGTCAGTGGGGCTAAGGCTAGCAGTTTTGTTTGGGGCTAAGGCTAGCAGTTTTGAGGGTTAAGGTTTAGGGGCTAGTTTGGGGTCAGTTGCAGCTAGGTATATAGATAAAAACGAGTTTCACCCTCATTAATTCCACCCTCGTTAGCATATGCGATCTGATTGGCCAAAGCTTACCTGTCCGTATCTTTTGAAGCGTAGGTCCGATGTGCACATAACTGGTATCGTTGGATTCAGAAGGCGGCCTTCTTTCAGGTAGCGTGGATCTATGGAAGAAAGGATGTCGTTTTCAAATCCAATGTGACCGTACATCAGTCTAAAGCGTGACAAAAAGGAAGCCAGTCATCGATAAAAACAAGAAATACATCCAAACGAAATAACCCGTGAAATCATTTGTCTTTTTAGGAACAAGGTATCACTAGCCTGAATAAAAATAGTTTTCCAGCCAGTTCGTGTGCGTCTGTGTGTTTTGACTGCATATGCGTGTGAGTGTGCACACGTGCGTGTGAGTGTGCACAGGAGTGTATGTGTGTGTTTGTGAAAGAGAGAGAGAGTGCATCATTAAAATTAGACTGGAAAGATGTCTTTGAGTGAAGTCATCCGCTCAAGAGCTCCGCCTGGAGTGTCAAATCCTGCTAAAATATTGGAATCCTAATCAGTTTTTTACACATGGCTATTCACAGTTTTATCCAGGAGAGGGCGACCGAGAAGCCAAGGGTTATATCCTGGAGAATATGATATTAGTTTTATGATATTTCTGTACAGAATTTGATGAAGCGTCTGGTTGATAAAGGTTTACAGAGTCTAGGGACTGGCACGTTTAAAAACGGTGGGGCCAGGGGTCAGTGGGTTATGGTCAGTGGGGCTAAGGCTAGCAGTTTTGTTTGGGGCTAAGGCTAGCAGTTTTGAGGGTTAAGGTTTAGGGGCTAGTTTGGGGTCAGTTGCAGCTAGGTATATAGATAAAAACGAGTTTCACCCTCATTAATTCCACCCTCGTTAGCATATGCGATCTGATTGGCCAAAGCTTACCTGTCCGTATCTTTTGAAGCGTAGGTCCGATGTGCACATAACTGGTATCGTTGGATTCAGAAGGCGGCCTTCTTTCAGGTAGCGTGGATCTATGGAAGAAAGGATGTCGTTTTCAAATCCAATGTGACCGTACATCAGTCTAAAGCGTGACAAAAAGGAAGCCAGTCATCGATAAAAACAAGAAATACATCCAAACGAAATAACCCGTGAAATCATTTGTCTTTTTAGGAACAAGGTATCACTAGCCTGAATAAAAATAGTTTTCCAGCCAGTTCGTGTGCGTCTGTGTGTTTTGACTGCATATGCGTGTGAGTGTGCACACGTGCGTGTGAGTGTGCACAGGAGTGTATGTGTGTGTTTGTGAAAGAGAGAGAGAGTGCATCATTAAAATTAGACTGGAAAGATGTCTTTGAGTGAAGTCATCCGCTCAAGAGCTCCGCCTGGAGTGTCAAATCCTGCTAAAATATTGGAATCCTAATCAGTTTTTTACACATGGCTATTCACAGTTTTATCCAGGAGAGGGCGACCGAGAAGCCAAGGGTTATATCCTGGAGAATATGATATTAGTTTTATGATATTTCTGTACAGAATTTGATGAAGCGTCTGGTTGATAAAGGTTTACAGAGTCTAGGGACTGGCACGTTTAAAAACGGTGGGGCCAGGGGTCAGTGGGTTATGGTCAGTGGGGCTAAGGCTAGCAGTTTTGTTTGGGGCTAAGGCTAGCAGTTTTGAGGGTTAAGGTTTAGGGGCTAGTTTGGGGTCAGTTGCAGCTAGGTATATAGATAAAAACGAGTTTCACCCTCATTAATTCCACCCTCGTTAGCATATGCGATCTGATTGGCCAAAGCTTACCTGTCCGTATCTTTTGAAGCGTAGGTCCGATGTGCACATAACTGGTATCGTTGGATTCAGAAGGCGGCCTTCTTTCAGGTAGCGTGGATCTATGGAAGAAAGGATGTCGTTTTCAAATCCAATGTGACCGTACATCAGTCTAAAGCGTGACAAAAAGGAAGCCAGTCATCGATAAAAACAAGAAATACATCCAAACGAAATAACCCGTGAAATCATTTGTCTTTTTAGGAACAAGGTATCACTAGCCTGAATAAAAATAGTTTTCCAGCCAGTTCGTGTGCGTCTGTGTGTTTTGACTGCATATGCGTGTGAGTGTGCACACGTGCGTGTGAGTGTGCACAGGAGTGTATGTGTGTGTTTGTGAAAGAGAGAGAGAGTGCATCATTAAAATTAGACTGGAAAGATGTCTTTGAGTGAAGTCATCCGCTCAAGAGCTCCGCCTGGAGTGTCAAATCCTGCTAAAATATTGGAATCCTAATCAGTTTTTTACACATGGCTATTCACAGTTTTATCCAGGAGAGGGCGACCGAGAAGCCAAGGGTTATATCCTGGAGAATATGATATTAGTTTTATGATATTTCTGTACAGAATTTGATGAAGCGTCTGGTTGATAAAGGTTTACAGAGTCTAGGGACTGGCACGTTTAAAAACGGTGGGGCCAGGGGTCAGTGGGTTATGGTCAGTGGGGCTAAGGCTAGCAGTTTTGTTTGGGGCTAAGGCTAGCAGTTTTGAGGGTTAAGGTTTAGGGGCTAGTTTGGGGTCAGTTGCAGCTAGGTATATAGATAAAAACGAGTTTCACCCTCATTAATTCCACCCTCGTTAGCATATGCGATCTGATTGGCCAAAGCTTACCTGTCCGTATCTTTTGAAGCGTAGGTCCGATGTGCACATAACTGGTATCGTTGGATTCAGAAGGCGGCCTTCTTTCAGGTAGCGTGGATCTATGGAAGAAAGGATGTCGTTTTCAAATCCAATGTGACCGTACATCAGTCTAAAGCGTGACAAAAAGGAAGCCAGTCATCGATAAAAACAAGAAATACATCCAAACGAAATAACCCGTGAAATCATTTGTCTTTTTAGGAACAAGGTATCACTAGCCTGAATAAAAATAGTTTTCCAGCCAGTTCGTGTGCGTCTGTGTGTTTTGACTGCATATGCGTGTGAGTGTGCACACGTGCGTGTGAGTGTGCACAGGAGTGTATGTGTGTGTTTGTGAAAGAGAGAGAGAGTGCATCATTAAAATTAGACTGGAAAGATGTCTTTGAGTGAAGTCATCCGCTCAAGAGCTCCGCCTGGAGTGTCAAATCCTGCTAAAATATTGGAATCCTAATCAGTTTTTTACACATGGCTATTCACAGTTTTATCCAGGAGAGGGCGACCGAGAAGCCAAGGGTTATATCCTGGAGAATATGATATTAGTTTTATGATATTTCTGTACAGAATTTGATGAAGCGTCTGGTTGATAAAGGTTTACAGAGTCTAGGGACTGGCACGTTTAAAAACGGTGGGGCCAGGGGTCAGTGGGTTATGGTCAGTGGGGCTAAGGCTAGCAGTTTTGTTTGGGGCTAAGGCTAGCAGTTTTGAGGGTTAAGGTTTAGGGGCTAGTTTGGGGTCAGTTGCAGCTAGGTATATAGATAAAAACGAGTTTCACCCTCATTAATTCCACCCTCGTTAGCATATGCGATCTGATTGGCCAAAGCTTACCTGTCCGTATCTTTTGAAGCGTAGGTCCGATGTGCACATAACTGGTATCGTTGGATTCAGAAGGCGGCCTTCTTTCAGGTAGCGTGGATCTATGGAAGAAAGGATGTCGTTTTCAAATCCAATGTGACCGTACATCAGTCTAAAGCGTGACAAAAAGGAAGCCAGTCATCGATAAAAACAAGAAATACATCCAAACGAAATAACCCGTGAAATCATTTGTCTTTTTAGGAACAAGGTATCACTAGCCTGAATAAAAATAGTTTTCCAGCCAGTTCGTGTGCGTCTGTGTGTTTTGACTGCATATGCGTGTGAGTGTGCACACGTGCGTGTGAGTGTGCACAGGAGTGTATGTGTGTGTTTGTGAAAGAGAGAGAGAGTGCATCATTAAAATTAGACTGGAAAGATGTCTTTGAGTGAAGTCATCCGCTCAAGAGCTCCGCCTGGAGTGTCAAATCCTGCTAAAATATTGGAATCCTAATCAGTTTTTTACACATGGCTATTCACAGTTTTATCCAGGAGAGGGCGACCGAGAAGCCAAGGGTTATATCCTGGAGAATATGATATTAGTTTTATGATATTTCTGTACAGAATTTGATGAAGCGTCTGGTTGATAAAGGTTTACAGAGTCTAGGGACTGGCACGTTTAAAAACGGTGGGGCCAGGGGTCAGTGGGTTATGGTCAGTGGGGCTAAGGCTAGCAGTTTTGTTTGGGGCTAAGGCTAGCAGTTTTGAGGGTTAAGGTTTAGGGGCTAGTTTGGGGTCAGTTGCAGCTAGGTATATAGATAAAAACGAGTTTCACCCTCATTAATTCCACCCTCGTTAGCATATGCGATCTGATTGGCCAAAGCTTACCTGTCCGTATCTTTTGAAGCGTAGGTCCGATGTGCACATAACTGGTATCGTTGGATTCAGAAGGCGGCCTTCTTTCAGGTAGCGTGGATCTATGGAAGAAAGGATGTCGTTTTCAAATCCAATGTGACCGTACATCAGTCTAAAGCGTGACAAAAAGGAAGCCAGTCATCGATAAAAACAAGAAATACATCCAAACGAAATAACCCGTGAAATCATTTGTCTTTTTAGGAACAAGGTATCACTAGCCTGAATAAAAATAGTTTTCCAGCCAGTTCGTGTGCGTCTGTGTGTTTTGACTGCATATGCGTGTGAGTGTGCACACGTGCGTGTGAGTGTGCACAGGAGTGTATGTGTGTGTTTGTGAAAGAGAGAGAGAGTGCATCATTAAAATTAGACTGGAAAGATGTCTTTGAGTGAAGTCATCCGCTCAAGAGCTCCGCCTGGAGTGTCAAATCCTGCTAAAATATTGGAATCCTAATCAGTTTTTTACACATGGCTATTCACAGTTTTATCCAGGAGAGGGCGACCGAGAAGCCAAGGGTTATATCCTGGAGAATATGATATTAGTTTTATGATATTTCTGTACAGAATTTGATGAAGCGTCTGGTTGATAAAGGTTTACAGAGTCTAGGGACTGGCACGTTTAAAAACGGTGGGGCCAGGGGTCAGTGGGTTATGGTCAGTGGGGCTAAGGCTAGCAGTTTTGTTTGGGGCTAAGGCTAGCAGTTTTGAGGGTTAAGGTTTAGGGGCTAGTTTGGGGTCAGTTGCAGCTAGGTATATAGATAAAAACGAGTTTCACCCTCATTAATTCCACCCTCGTTAGCATATGCGATCTGATTGGCCAAAGCTTACCTGTCCGTATCTTTTGAAGCGTAGGTCCGATGTGCACATAACTGGTATCGTTGGATTCAGAAGGCGGCCTTCTTTCAGGTAGCGTGGATCTATGGAAGAAAGGATGTCGTTTTCAAATCCAATGTGACCGTACATCAGTCTAAAGCGTGACAAAAAGGAAGCCAGTCATCGATAAAAACAAGAAATACATCCAAACGAAATAACCCGTGAAATCATTTGTCTTTTTAGGAACAAGGTATCACTAGCCTGAATAAAAATAGTTTTCCAGCCAGTTCGTGTGCGTCTGTGTGTTTTGACTGCATATGCGTGTGAGTGTGCACACGTGCGTGTGAGTGTGCACAGGAGTGTATGTGTGTGTTTGTGAAAGAGAGAGAGAGTGCATCATTAAAATTAGACTGGAAAGATGTCTTTGAGTGAAGTCATCCGCTCAAGAGCTCCGCCTGGAGTGTCAAATCCTGCTAAAATATTGGAATCCTAATCAGTTTTTTACACATGGCTATTCACAGTTTTATCCAGGAGAGGGCGACCGAGAAGCCAAGGGTTATATCCTGGAGAATATGATATTAGTTTTATGATATTTCTGTACAGAATTTGATGAAGCGTCTGGTTGATAAAGGTTTACAGAGTCTAGGGACTGGCACGTTTAAAAACGGTGGGGCCAGGGGTCAGTGGGTTATGGTCAGTGGGGCTAAGGCTAGCAGTTTTGTTTGGGGCTAAGGCTAGCAGTTTTGAGGGTTAAGGTTTAGGGGCTAGTTTGGGGTCAGTTGCAGCTAGGTATATAGATAAAAACGAGTTTCACCCTCATTAATTCCACCCTCGTTAGCATATGCGATCTGATTGGCCAAAGCTTACCTGTCCGTATCTTTTGAAGCGTAGGTCCGATGTGCACATAACTGGTATCGTTGGATTCAGAAGGCGGCCTTCTTTCAGGTAGCGTGGATCTATGGAAGAAAGGATGTCGTTTTCAAATCCAATGTGACCGTACATCAGTCTAAAGCGTGACAAAAAGGAAGCCAGTCATCGATAAAAACAAGAAATACATCCAAACGAAATAACCCGTGAAATCATTTGTCTTTTTAGGAACAAGGTATCACTAGCCTGAATAAAAATAGTTTTCCAGCCAGTTCGTGTGCGTCTGTGTGTTTTGACTGCATATGCGTGTGAGTGTGCACACGTGCGTGTGAGTGTGCACAGGAGTGTATGTGTGTGTTTGTGAAAGAGAGAGAGAGTGCATCATTAAAATTAGACTGGAAAGATGTCTTTGAGTGAAGTCATCCGCTCAAGAGCTCCGCCTGGAGTGTCAAATCCTGCTAAAATATTGGAATCCTAATCAGTTTTTTACACATGGCTATTCACAGTTTTATCCAGGAGAGGGCGACCGAGAAGCCAAGGGTTATATCCTGGAGAATATGATATTAGTTTTATGATATTTCTGTACAGAATTTGATGAAGCGTCTGGTTGATAAAGGTTTACAGAGTCTAGGGACTGGCACGTTTAAAAACGGTGGGGCCAGGGGTCAGTGGGTTATGGTCAGTGGGGCTAAGGCTAGCAGTTTTGTTTGGGGCTAAGGCTAGCAGTTTTGAGGGTTAAGGTTTAGGGGCTAGTTTGGGGTCAGTTGCAGCTAGGTATATAGATAAAAACGAGTTTCACCCTCATTAATTCCACCCTCGTTAGCATATGCGATCTGATTGGCCAAAGCTTACCTGTCCGTATCTTTTGAAGCGTAGGTCCGATGTGCACATAACTGGTATCGTTGGATTCAGAAGGCGGCCTTCTTTCAGGTAGCGTGGATCTATGGAAGAAAGGATGTCGTTTTCAAATCCAATGTGACCGTACATCAGTCTAAAGCGTGACAAAAAGGAAGCCAGTCATCGATAAAAACAAGAAATACATCCAAACGAAATAACCCGTGAAATCATTTGTCTTTTTAGGAACAAGGTATCACTAGCCTGAATAAAAATAGTTTTCCAGCCAGTTCGTGTGCGTCTGTGTGTTTTGACTGCATATGCGTGTGAGTGTGCACACGTGCGTGTGAGTGTGCACAGGAGTGTATGTGTGTGTTTGTGAAAGAGAGAGAGAGTGCATCATTAAAATTAGACTGGAAAGATGTCTTTGAGTGAAGTCATCCGCTCAAGAGCTCCGCCTGGAGTGTCAAATCCTGCTAAAATATTGGAATCCTAATCAGTTTTTTACACATGGCTATTCACAGTTTTATCCAGGAGAGGGCGACCGAGAAGCCAAGGGTTATATCCTGGAGAATATGATATTAGTTTTATGATATTTCTGTACAGAATTTGATGAAGCGTCTGGTTGATAAAGGTTTACAGAGTCTAGGGACTGGCACGTTTAAAAACGGTGGGGCCAGGGGTCAGTGGGTTATGGTCAGTGGGGCTAAGGCTAGCAGTTTTGTTTGGGGCTAAGGCTAGCAGTTTTGAGGGTTAAGGTTTAGGGGCTAGTTTGGGGTCAGTTGCAGCTAGGTATATAGATAAAAACGAGTTTCACCCTCATTAATTCCACCCTCGTTAGCATATGCGATCTGATTGGCCAAAGCTTACCTGTCCGTATCTTTTGAAGCGTAGGTCCGATGTGCACATAACTGGTATCGTTGGATTCAGAAGGCGGCCTTCTTTCAGGTAGCGTGGATCTATGGAAGAAAGGATGTCGTTTTCAAATCCAATGTGACCGTACATCAGTCTAAAGCGTGACAAAAAGGAAGCCAGTCATCGATAAAAACAAGAAATACATCCAAACGAAATAACCCGTGAAATCATTTGTCTTTTTAGGAACAAGGTATCACTAGCCTGAATAAAAATAGTTTTCCAGCCAGTTCGTGTGCGTCTGTGTGTTTTGACTGCATATGCGTGTGAGTGTGCACACGTGCGTGTGAGTGTGCACAGGAGTGTATGTGTGTGTTTGTGAAAGAGAGAGAGAGTGCATCATTAAAATTAGACTGGAAAGATGTCTTTGAGTGAAGTCATCCGCTCAAGAGCTCCGCCTGGAGTGTCAAATCCTGCTAAAATATTGGAATCCTAATCAGTTTTTTACACATGGCTATTCACAGTTTTATCCAGGAGAGGGCGACCGAGAAGCCAAGGGTTATATCCTGGAGAATATGATATTAGTTTTATGATATTTCTGTACAGAATTTGATGAAGCGTCTGGTTGATAAAGGTTTACAGAGTCTAGGGACTGGCACGTTTAAAAACGGTGGGGCCAGGGGTCAGTGGGTTATGGTCAGTGGGGCTAAGGCTAGCAGTTTTGTTTGGGGCTAAGGCTAGCAGTTTTGAGGGTTAAGGTTTAGGGGCTAGTTTGGGGTCAGTTGCAGCTAGGTATATAGATAAAAACGAGTTTCACCCTCATTAATTCCACCCTCGTTAGCATATGCGATCTGATTGGCCAAAGCTTACCTGTCCGTATCTTTTGAAGCGTAGGTCCGATGTGCACATAACTGGTATCGTTGGATTCAGAAGGCGGCCTTCTTTCAGGTAGCGTGGATCTATGGAAGAAAGGATGTCGTTTTCAAATCCAATGTGACCGTACATCAGTCTAAAGCGTGACAAAAAGGAAGCCAGTCATCGATAAAAACAAGAAATACATCCAAACGAAATAACCCGTGAAATCATTTGTCTTTTTAGGAACAAGGTATCACTAGCCTGAATAAAAATAGTTTTCCAGCCAGTTCGTGTGCGTCTGTGTGTTTTGACTGCATATGCGTGTGAGTGTGCACACGTGCGTGTGAGTGTGCACAGGAGTGTATGTGTGTGTTTGTGAAAGAGAGAGAGAGTGCATCATTAAAATTAGACTGGAAAGATGTCTTTGAGTGAAGTCATCCGCTCAAGAGCTCCGCCTGGAGTGTCAAATCCTGCTAAAATATTGGAATCCTAATCAGTTTTTTACACATGGCTATTCACAGTTTTATCCAGGAGAGGGCGACCGAGAAGCCAAGGGTTATATCCTGGAGAATATGATATTAGTTTTATGATATTTCTGTACAGAATTTGATGAAGCGTCTGGTTGATAAAGGTTTACAGAGTCTAGGGACTGGCACGTTTAAAAACGGTGGGGCCAGGGGTCAGTGGGTTATGGTCAGTGGGGCTAAGGCTAGCAGTTTTGTTTGGGGCTAAGGCTAGCAGTTTTGAGGGTTAAGGTTTAGGGGCTAGTTTGGGGTCAGTTGCAGCTAGGTATATAGATAAAAACGAGTTTCACCCTCATTAATTCCACCCTCGTTAGCATATGCGATCTGATTGGCCAAAGCTTACCTGTCCGTATCTTTTGAAGCGTAGGTCCGATGTGCACATAACTGGTATCGTTGGATTCAGAAGGCGGCCTTCTTTCAGGTAGCGTGGATCTATGGAAGAAAGGATGTCGTTTTCAAATCCAATGTGACCGTACATCAGTCTAAAGCGTGACAAAAAGGAAGCCAGTCATCGATAAAAACAAGAAATACATCCAAACGAAATAACCCGTGAAATCATTTGTCTTTTTAGGAACAAGGTATCACTAGCCTGAATAAAAATAGTTTTCCAGCCAGTTCGTGTGCGTCTGTGTGTTTTGACTGCATATGCGTGTGAGTGTGCACACGTGCGTGTGAGTGTGCACAGGAGTGTATGTGTGTGTTTGTGAAAGAGAGAGAGAGTGCATCATTAAAATTAGACTGGAAAGATGTCTTTGAGTGAAGTCATCCGCTCAAGAGCTCCGCCTGGAGTGTCAAATCCTGCTAAAATATTGGAATCCTAATCAGTTTTTTACACATGGCTATTCACAGTTTTATCCAGGAGAGGGCGACCGAGAAGCCAAGGGTTATATCCTGGAGAATATGATATTAGTTTTATGATATTTCTGTACAGAATTTGATGAAGCGTCTGGTTGATAAAGGTTTACAGAGTCTAGGGACTGGCACGTTTAAAAACGGTGGGGCCAGGGGTCAGTGGGTTATGGTCAGTGGGGCTAAGGCTAGCAGTTTTGTTTGGGGCTAAGGCTAGCAGTTTTGAGGGTTAAGGTTTAGGGGCTAGTTTGGGGTCAGTTGCAGCTAGGTATATAGATAAAAACGAGTTTCACCCTCATTAATTCCACCCTCGTTAGCATATGCGATCTGATTGGCCAAAGCTTACCTGTCCGTATCTTTTGAAGCGTAGGTCCGATGTGCACATAACTGGTATCGTTGGATTCAGAAGGCGGCCTTCTTTCAGGTAGCGTGGATCTATGGAAGAAAGGATGTCGTTTTCAAATCCAATGTGACCGTACATCAGTCTAAAGCGTGACAAAAAGGAAGCCAGTCATCGATAAAAACAAGAAATACATCCAAACGAAATAACCCGTGAAATCATTTGTCTTTTTAGGAACAAGGTATCACTAGCCTGAATAAAAATAGTTTTCCAGCCAGTTCGTGTGCGTCTGTGTGTTTTGACTGCATATGCGTGTGAGTGTGCACACGTGCGTGTGAGTGTGCACAGGAGTGTATGTGTGTGTTTGTGAAAGAGAGAGAGAGTGCATCATTAAAATTAGACTGGAAAGATGTCTTTGAGTGAAGTCATCCGCTCAAGAGCTCCGCCTGGAGTGTCAAATCCTGCTAAAATATTGGAATCCTAATCAGTTTTTTACACATGGCTATTCACAGTTTTATCCAGGAGAGGGCGACCGAGAAGCCAAGGGTTATATCCTGGAGAATATGATATTAGTTTTATGATATTTCTGTACAGAATTTGATGAAGCGTCTGGTTGATAAAGGTTTACAGAGTCTAGGGACTGGCACGTTTAAAAACGGTGGGGCCAGGGGTCAGTGGGTTATGGTCAGTGGGGCTAAGGCTAGCAGTTTTGTTTGGGGCTAAGGCTAGCAGTTTTGAGGGTTAAGGTTTAGGGGCTAGTTTGGGGTCAGTTGCAGCTAGGTATATAGATAAAAACGAGTTTCACCCTCATTAATTCCACCCTCGTTAGCATATGCGATCTGATTGGCCAAAGCTTACCTGTCCGTATCTTTTGAAGCGTAGGTCCGATGTGCACATAACTGGTATCGTTGGATTCAGAAGGCGGCCTTCTTTCAGGTAGCGTGGATCTATGGAAGAAAGGATGTCGTTTTCAAATCCAATGTGACCGTACATCAGTCTAAAGCGTGACAAAAAGGAAGCCAGTCATCGATAAAAACAAGAAATACATCCAAACGAAATAACCCGTGAAATCATTTGTCTTTTTAGGAACAAGGTATCACTAGCCTGAATAAAAATAGTTTTCCAGCCAGTTCGTGTGCGTCTGTGTGTTTTGACTGCATATGCGTGTGAGTGTGCACACGTGCGTGTGAGTGTGCACAGGAGTGTATGTGTGTGTTTGTGAAAGAGAGAGAGAGTGCATCATTAAAATTAGACTGGAAAGATGTCTTTGAGTGAAGTCATCCGCTCAAGAGCTCCGCCTGGAGTGTCAAATCCTGCTAAAATATTGGAATCCTAATCAGTTTTTTACACATGGCTATTCACAGTTTTATCCAGGAGAGGGCGACTGAGAAGCCAAGGGTTATATCCTGGAGAATATGATAGATAGATAGATAGATAGATAGATAGATAGATAGATAGATAGATAGATAGATAGATAGATAGATGGATAGATGGATAGATGGATAGATAGATGGATAGATAGATGGATAGAGTTTCACCCTCTCGTGGTGCTTTTTGTGTTTCGCACATGTGTTGCACGGTCAGAGTACACTTATTTTTCATGAAGACAGGACGGGTCATCAGCCTCCTCCGCCAAACCTCCGGCTCCGGGCTCCCAGGGGCAGGTCTGTCACGAAGAAGCCACGGTTCAGAAGTTCTCCTGCGAGGTTCTGCACAAATGGAGGGCACAAATGTGGCTGTGGTCCCACGTCCTAGCTCTAAGCATCCAGTGCTTGCTGGACTCCGTCTTTTGAACCTCTGAGGCTATTTGTTCCGGCGTGCTGTTTCTCGCCAGGTGGACAGGTAGGTTCTCCTGCGGTCTGTGGCAAACCAAGCAGTGAAGCGCCGGTCAGCTTTTCTAAAAAGGGGGGAGAGAGGACATGAAATAAATGATTCCTACAAGTCAAGTCAGTCAAGTCACCTTTATTCATATAGCGCTTTAAACAAAATACATTGCGTCGAAGCAACTGAACAACATTCATTAGGAAAACAGTGTGTCAATAATGCAAATTGTTAGTTAAAGGCAGTTCATCATTGAATTCAGTGATGTCATCTCTGTTCAGTTAAATAGTGTCTGTGCATTTATTTGCAATCAAGTCAACGACATCGCTGTAGATGAAGTGACCCCAACTGAACAAGCCAGAGGCGACAGCGGCAAGGAACCGAAACTCCATCGGTGACAGAATGGAGAAAAAAACCTTGGGAGAAACCACGCTCAGTTCTCCTCTGACCAGACGAAACCAGTAGTTCAATTTAAGGCTGCAGCTTCCAGAAGAGATCAGATGTGCTAAAACACTAGTCACATTTAAATCTAGACTCAAAACGCGTCTTTTTAGCTGTGCATTTATTGAATGAGCACTGTGCAATGTCCGAACTGATTGCACTATATTTTCAATGTTTTATTTTATTTTATTTTTTTATGTAAAATCATTTTCTAAATGTTTTTAAATGTTTTAATCATTTTAAAAGTTTTAAAATTGCTTGTTTTATTTTTGTTATTATTTTTCTTCATGATTATTTTACTTTCTTTTATGTAAAGCACTTTGAATTACCATTGTGTATGAAATGTGCTATATAAATAAACTTGCCTTGCCTAATGATATAGCAAGTACATAGGGTGTTATGGGAAGTGTTCCCGGTTCCGGTTTACCTAATCAATGCAGCCTAAAAATCCTTTAACGGATTTGGATATTAAAAGCATATTAGTATGTTATGTGTGAGCCAGGTTAAAGAGATGGGTCTTTAATCTAGATTTAAACTGCAAGAGTGTGTCTGCCTCCCGAACAATGTTAGGTAGGTTATTCCAGAGTTTAGGCGCCAAATAGGAAAAGGATCTGCCGCCCGCAGTTGATTTTGATATTCTAGGTATTATCAAATTGCCTGAGTTTTGAGAACGTAGCGTACGTAGAGGAGTATAATGTAAAAGGAGCTCATTCAAATACTGAGGTGCAAAACCATTCAGGGCTTTATAAGTAATGAGCAATATTTTAAAATCTATACGATGTTTGATAGGGAGCCAGTGCAGTGTTGACAGGACAGGGCTAGTATGGTCATATACTTCCTGGTTCTAGTAAGAACTCTTGTTGCTGCATTTTGGACTAGCTGTAGTTTGTTTACTAAGCGTGCAGAACAACCATCCAATAGAGCATTACAATAATCTAACCTTGAGGTCATAAATGCATGGATTAACATTTCTGCATTTGACATTGAGAGCATAGGCCGTAATTTAGATATATTTTTGAGATGGAAAAATGCAGTTTTACAAATGCTAGAAACGTGGCTTTCTAAGGAAAGATTGCAATCAAATAGCACACCTAGGTTCCTAACCGATGACGGAGAATTGACAGATGATTTTAAAGAATCAGACATGAGTTAAAGAAATTTAGAAAGGCAAACAACAAAAAACAGCCATCAGCAGCAGAGCGAGACCTGTGCCATTAGCATTTCCATTGTGTAATGGTGTCAATGGGTCTTCAAAGTGCAGAGTGTTTTTGTAAAGGCACAGACAGTCTTGAAAACTTGAAAAATCACTCTAACTTTGCTATCAAAACAGGAATACATTTCATAACACAATTTTAACGCACACATTCCAGTGCAAACACGTTTTTTGGTTTAGCTTAGCCCATTGACAAATAACATTCAGCTTTCTTTACCCAACAGCTAGGTTCATTTGTATTCTTTTCCATAAAACAATAAACAACATCTTACGCTTGACTACACGTGAATGACAGTGAACCTCTTGATGACTGAGCTTATAGATATCCGGACAGGAAACAATATACTAAGCAAGGAAAGCATTTGTTTACAGTTTATTTACACTGCAGTTTAAACTGTTAAACAAAGACATGCAATTGTAAAACAAAAACACACATATTACCTCCTCTCAGCTTGTTCAGCCATTGCAAAAGGACTCGAAGTAAGTGAGGGTCCGGGTCAGATGTGAAACTTTGATGAAAAATCCCAAAGGACAGCTTTGATTTCACTGTCACCTCCACTCAGTTGATACAGTAACAGTGGGGGGGGGGAAGCAGTCTCACCTTCAGTGATGTCACCGAAGCAGAGCCAGTGAGCTGTGGGCACAGTACATTTGCAGCAATTTCAAATTGACACAAAGACACACTGACACACACACACACACACACACACACACACACACACACAGAGAGATAGCCTTGTAGCATCAAATTAACTTAGTCCGTCAGATCATGCAACAATTAATGTTTATAAAAAAATAAATAATGAAGGATCATGCAGGACTGAGGGATAATGGACCAGCAAATGACCAAATGCTCCCTATGACAAACTGTTTTGGTCAAACAAAAGGAAAAGAAAGAAATCCCAACATCTCTCCATTCTAATCTGAAGCACTTTTTTCATCTTTAACCATTAGTTTTTTGCCTCTTTTGGGCTCAGGTGTTTGGCCATCCTTCTCCTTCTTGCCCTTGGTGACTAATTTCTGCCGGTATCTGCCCAAAACTGTTGTTTTAGAACAAATATAGAAAGTATGATTGGTAGAACAAATCAGAACTCTTAAATGTGAATTGTGAACATTTTTTTTATTAACTATAAAACATACAACAAAACAATAAAACTATAACATTTAAATCATAAAACCAAAGAACTCTTAAAACTATTACATGAACTAAAAACAGAACCATAAAACAGACACAGTGATCTGGGGAGGTGTTTGATCCCTGGATCAAACTGTTGTCCAGTTCACCATATCCATAAAGACATCAAACTCGTCCAAGGCCTGGGTCAGAGCTTCGGCCATGGCCCACAGTATCATGTAATATATTAGGCATATATTATTATATATATTTATTTTTTCCAATATATTCCAATATACATCCAAACGAAATAACCCGTGAAATCATTTGTCTTTTTAGGAACAAGGTATCACTAGCCTGAATAAAAATAGTTTTCCAGCCAGTTCGTGTGCGTCTGTGTGTTTTGACTGCATATGCGTGTGAGTGTGCACACGTGCGTGTGAGTGTGCACAGGAGTGTATGTGTGTGTTTGTGAAAGAGAGAGAGAGTGCATCATTAAAATTAGACTGGAAAGATGTCTTTGAGTGAAGTCATCCGCTCAAGAGCTCCGCCTGGAGTGTCAAATCCTGCTAAAATATTGGAATCCTAATCAGTTTTTTACACATGGCTATTCACAGTTTTATCCAGGAGAGGGCGACCGAGAAGCCAAGGGTTATATCCTGGAGAATATGATATTAGTTTTATGATATTTCTGTACAGAATTTGATGAAGCGTCTGGTTGATAAAGGTTTACAGAGTCTAGGGACTGGCACGTTTAAAAACGGTGGGGCCAGGGGTCAGTGGGTTATGGTCAGTGGGGCTAAGGCTAGCAGTTTTGTTTGGGGCTAAGGCTAGCAGTTTTGAGGGTTAAGGTTTAGGGGCTAGTTTGGGGTCAGTTGCAGCTAGGTATATAGATAAAAACGAGTTTCACCCTCATTAATTCCACCCTCGTTAGCATATGCGATCTGATTGGCCAAAGCTTACCTGTCCGTATCTTTTGAAGCGTAGGTCCGATGTGCACATAACTGGTATCGTTGGATTCAGAAGGCGGCCTTCTTTCAGGTAGCGTGGATCTATGGAAGAAAGGATGTCGTTTTCAAATCCAATGTGACCGTACATCAGTCTAAAGCGTGACAAAAAGGAAGCCAGTCATCGATAAAAACAAGAAATACATCCAAACGAAATAACCCGTGAAATCATTTGTCTTTTTAGGAACAAGGTATCACTAGCCTGAATAAAAATAGTTTTCCAGCCAGTTCGTGTGCGTCTGTGTGTTTTGACTGCATATGCGTGTGAGTGTGCACACGTGCGTGTGAGTGTGCACAGGAGTGTACGTGTGTGTTTGTGAAAGAGAGAGAGAGTGCATCATTAAAATTAGACTGGAAAGATGTCTTTGAGTGAAGTCATCCGCTCAAGAGCTCCGCCTGGAGTGTCAAATCCTGCTAAAATATTGGAATCCTAATCAGTTTTTTACACATGGCTATTCACAGTTTTATCCAGGAGAGGGCGACCGAGAAGCCAAGGGTTATATCCTGGAGAATATGATATTAGTTTTATGATATTTCTGTACAGAATTTGATGAAGCGTCTGGTTGATAAAGGTTTACAGAGTCTAGGGACTGGCACGTTTAAAAACGGTGGGGCCAGGGGTCAGTGGGTTATGGTCAGTGGGGCTAAGGCTAGCAGTTTTGTTTGGGGCTAAGGCTAGCAGTTTTGAGGGTTAAGGTTTAGGGGCTAGTTTGGGGTCAGTTGCAGCTAGGTATATAGATAAAAACGAGTTTCACCCTCATTAATTCCACCCTCGTTAGCATATGCGATCTGATTGGCCAAAGCTTACCTGTCCGTATCTTTTGAAGCGTAGGTCCGATGTGCACATAACTGGTATCGTTGGATTCAGAAGGCGGCCTTCTTTCAGGTAGCGTGGATCTATGGAAGAAAGGATGTCGTTTTCAAATCCAATGTGACCGTACATCAGTCTAAAGCGTGACAAAAAGGAAGCCAGTCATCGATAAAAACAAGAAATACATCCAAACGAAATAACCCGTGAAATCATTTGTCTTTTTAGGAACAAGGTATCACTAGCCTGAATAAAAATAGTTTTCCAGCCAGTTCGTGTGCGTCTGTGTGTTTTGACTGCATATGCGTGTGAGTGTGCACACGTGCGTGTGAGTGTGCACAGGAGTGTACGTGTGTGTTTGTGAAAGAGAGAGAGAGTGCATCATTAAAATTAGACTGGAAAGATGTCTTTGAGTGAAGTCATCCGCTCAAGAGCTCCGCCTGGAGTGTCAAATCCTGCTAAAATATTGGAATCCTAATCAGTTTTTTACACATGGCTATTCACAGTTTTATCCAGGAGAGGGCGACCGAGAAGCCAAGGGTTATATCCTGGAGAATATGATATTAGTTTTATGATATTTCTGTACAGAATTTGATGAAGCGTCTGGTTGATAAAGGTTTACAGAGTCTAGGGACTGGCACGTTTAAAAACGGTGGGGCCAGGGGTCAGTGGGTTATGGTCAGTGGGGCTAAGGCTAGCAGTTTTGTTTGGGGCTAAGGCTAGCAGTTTTGAGGGTTAAGGTTTAGGGGCTAGTTTGGGGTCAGTTGCAGCTAGGTATATAGATAAAAACGAGTTTCACCCTCATTAATTCCACCCTCGTTAGCATATGCGATCTGATTGGCCAAAGCTTACCTGTCCGTATCTTTTGAAGCGTAGGTCCGATGTGCACATAACTGGTATCGTTGGATTCAGAAGGCGGCCTTCTTTCAGGTAGCGTGGATCTATGGAAGAAAGGATGTCGTTTTCAAATCCAATGTGACCGTACATCAGTCTAAAGCGTGACAAAAAGGAAGCCAGTCATCGATAAAAACAAGAAATACATCCAAACGAAATAACCCCGTGAAATCATTTGTCTTTTTAGGAACAAGGTATCACTAGCCTGAATAAAAATAGTTTTCCAGCCAGTTCGTGTGCGTCTGTGTGTTTTGACTGCATATGCGTGTGAGTGTGCACACGTGCGTGTGAGTGTGCACAGGAGTGTATGTGTGTGTTTGTGAAAGAGA